>NC_081562.1:107242950-107316425 GCF_022355385.1 Mustela nigripes
CAGGTCATGATCCCAGGGTCCTGGGATCAAATCCCACATTGGGCTCCTTGCTCGGCAGGGAGCCTGCTTCTCCCTCTGCCTCTGCCTGCCTCTCTGTCTGCCTGTGCTCGCTCGCTCTCTCTCCCTCTGTCTCTGACAAATAAATAAATAAAATCTTAAAAAAAAAAAAAAGAATATGAGACCTCAGGGCGCCTGGGTGGCTCAGTTGGTTGAGCAACTTCCTTCAGCTCAGGTCATAATCCTGGAGTCCCAGGATTGAGTCCATATCAGGCTCCCGGCTCAGCAGGGAGTCTGCTTCTCCCCCTGTTCATACTCTCTCTCTCTCTCTCTCTCATGTGAATAAATAAAATCTTTTAAAAAGTCTGTTTCTTAAAAAAGAAAAAGAAAAAGAAAGAATGTGAGACCTCTGATCTATATTTCATTACGACTTTTCAACCTTCTCCAGCTCAAATTCATATGTATCTCTGATTCTTCAAGTCCATATGTCCTATTTGACCCTATGTATTGTTTACACCATACCCTATATTAAGGAATGCTGCAGCCATTCCTTTATTCCTAACTCATTCATTTATTCATTTGAGAGCCTATTTTGGAGGAGGTGTTGTTCTAGTTAGACAACATGAATAATAGTCAAATGCTTCAGATGGTCATAGGTGGGATGAAGGAAAATAAGTGAGTGTAAGGGAATGGAGAGACCATGGTGGCTATTCTAGAAAGTGGAGTCATGGTATGGGCTGACATTTGAGCAAAGGCTCAAGAGAAGGCTCCAGACACAAGAATATGTATACTCTGATTAGGTTATAAAGCACTCAAAATCAAGGAATGTGTCTTGTTCATTTCCTATCCATCAGAATATCCACTGCTGTGTCTAACACAAAGTAGTTTTGCAGGAAATCTGGGGGAATGGCTGCTTGGAAGTATAGCTGGGGAAAAAGAAAAAAAGCAACCTATTGACTGTTATGTTGGACTAGACAAAACATTTGTGGCACGAAAGCTTTCTTTAGAGGGAAATTTATTATAACTAGGTGAACCCTGTATTTTCACATGGGACATGAATGAGCATAGATTTGAAAAACGGTGGGGTTATTTTGTTTGTTTTAAGATTTTATTTTTAAGTAATCTTGCTTTGGGTGGCTCCAACTCACAACCCCAAGGGCTGCATGCTCTACCAACTGAGCCAGCCATGGACTTCTGAAAAGGGTTTTTTTATATTTTAATATAGAACTCTTTTTAGCAATAATAATTATAATGAAATTTTATCTGTTGAATTAACCAATGATTAGTTCAAGTTTTGTACACTTCATTACCTATAAATTCAATTACAATTTTCTGCCTTTCTTATAAAAATAATTATTTCATGTGGCACCTGGGTGGCTCAGTGGGTTAAAGCCTCTGCCTTTGGCTCAGGTCATGATCCCAGGGTCCTGGGATCGAGCATCATGCTTCCCCACCCCCTTGCCTGCCTCTCTGCCTACTTGTGATCTCTCTCTCTCTCTGTCAAATAAATAAAATCTTCCTTAAAAATCTGAAAAAAAATTATTTCAAGTAGGCAACACATTTATAAGATTTAAAAATCAGAAAGAATAAATGGGTACATAATGAAAAATCTTCCTCCTGCCTTTGCCCTTCCACTGCCCGGTTCCCAACCTCACTCCCCACCCACACACAGACATTACGAGCATCTTGGATATCCTTCCACGGTTTTCTTCCTGCATATACAAACAAGTACAAATATATACTCTTATTCTCCCTTTTAACAGAAATAGCCTATTCTCCAATTTGCTGTTTAAAATTTCCTAGTGCTTTCCTAGTGCATATCTGTACGTGTAGGGTTTTTCATTCTATTTGCTGTTGCATAATGTTCTGCTGTATAAAGAACCATGATTTATTTAGAGTGTTTCACCAGTGGACCACTAGGCTTCCAGTTTTTTGTTTTTTTTTTTTAAGATTTTATTTATTTATTTGACAGGCAGAGATTACAAGTAGGAAGAGAGGCAGGCAGAGACGAGGAAGCAGGCTCCCTGCTGAGCAGAGAGCCCGATGCGGGGCTCGATCCCAGGACTCTGGGACCATGACCTGAGCCGAAGGCAGAGGCCTTAACCCACTGAGCCACCCAGGCGCCTCTAGGCTTCCAGTTTTTTGTCATTAAAACAAAACTTCAATAAATGCTGTGGAACATTTATCATTTTACACATGTCTGAGTATAGCTGTAAAATCCCTCCAAGAAAAATTACCGGATCCACAGATGTCTTAATTTGTAATTGTTATAGATACTGCTAAGTTGTCTTCCCTGGAGCTTGTACTATTTAACTGTCCCGCCAACATCAATGAGAAGGACATTCATTTCCTCTTTCTTTCATTCATTACATAAATATTAGTTGACTATTCATTTCCTCTTAGGCACCATGGGAAGCACTAGGGATGTAAATCAACTAAGACATGATTTCTGCCCTAAAGGAGCTCCCAGTCTGGGACACAGTAGTGCTCAACTGGGGCAGTTTTCCTCTCCAGGGGACATCTGACAATGTCTGGGGACATGACCATGAAGTGGTCCGAAGTGTCAATAGTGCCCAGGCCAAGCAACACTGATCGAGTGGGGGTGACAGACATGGAAATGCGCTGTGGAAAAGTTGTGTCCTAGAGACTTAGAGCAGAGGTTTCTGAAGGCCAGTCAGAGCAGGGAGGATGTGTGAGAACGGAAAGCAATAAGCCAGCATCGTAGCACAGAGGTGTGTGAACAGTTTTGAGCAGCCAGCCTAGTGAGATCTGGGTGAAGGAGGCATGTGCCTCAGGGCCGGAGGAATGGTCATGGATCTGACTGACAAGGGCCTTAGTCGCCAGATTGATGGATGGAATCTTGAAGCAATGTGGGGAGTCCCTGAAAGGTTTCAAGCGATGAAATGAGGCGCTTAGATGTGCGTTTTAGAAACTCACTTTGGCCGCAGGAGGGAGGATAGTTTGGAAGGGGGCCAGACTGGTGACAAGCAGAAGAGTTAGGAGGCTTGGCAGTAATCCAGATTGCAAGTGATGAGAGCCACAACCAAGGCGGGAATGGAGGGGAGGGGTTCTGGAGATAGAAAGGAGCAGAGAATCAGAAGGACATGGAGCTAAGAAGGGGATTTATAGGATGATTCCTAGGTTTCTGATATATAAGCAATAGGGTGGCAGAGAGGTCATTGTGTAGAATACAGAACACTGGAGAAGAGCAGATCTGGGGAGGGAGAAGGTTAGTCAATGAGCAGGGAATATTGAGACCTGCAGTTCAGCAGAAAGCCCAGACGAGCATCCCCATTTAAGAGGCTTCAACAAGGAACTGTCCTTTGAAACTTTGGGAGTGGATGAGGTCATCCAGGGGGAACGCAGAAAGGGAAGTGGGTAGAGAACAGAGCCCTGGGGAGCAGCTGCTGATTGGCCTCCACGGAAATTACATGAGGAGCTGAATACTCATCTCTTTTATGGATTGCTATTCTCATTTCCTCTGGCTATGTCAACACTGCTGCTTCTCTATTTTCCTCCAGACAAGCAACCCAATTTTTGACATCTTTCTAAAAGGCTATGCAAATCTAACTTGCCATTAATACTGTTATTATCAGGGGCACCTGGGTGGCTCAGTCGTGAAGCGTCTTGTCTTCCGCTCAGGTCATGATCCCAAGGTCCTGTGATCAAGCCCCGCACAGAGTCCCACAATGAACTCCTCCTCTAAGCTCCCCCATGAACCCCCAATGAGCCTCCCAATGAGCCCCACATCGGGCTCCCTGCTTGGCAGGAAGGTACTTCTCCCTCTCTCACTCCCCCTGCTTGTGTCCCCTCTCTCACTGTGTCTCTCTCTCTGTCAAATAAATACATGAAATCTTAAAAAAAAAAAGTTATTTTCATTGTCCCAGTTGCCTATCTGGTACCTGAAAGTCTTCTACAACATACCCCCTGCCACCTGCCACAAACCCTTTGGTTACATTTTGTTGTTTAGAAACTTAGCTCAAGGGGCAACTGGGTGGCACAGTCGGTTAAGCATCTGACTTAGTTTCGGCTCAGGTCATGATCTCAGGGTTGTGAGATGGAGCCCTGAGCCCCAAGGCGGGCTCTGTGCTCTGCAGGGAGTCTGCTTGAAGATTCTCTTCCTCTGCCCCATCCCCCTCCCAATAAACAAACAAACAAACAAACAAATAAATCTTTAAAACATTTAAAAAAATAAAAATAAAAACTTAGCTCAAGTATCTTTTCTGCCTGCCTTCTTAGGAACCCTGAGCAAATATCTGTCATGGAACTTTAATACCTCACTGTAGTTGTTGGGCTTTTCTGTCTGCTTCCCTCTTATACTGAAAGCTCCTTAGAGCAGGAATCACAGTTTGTCTTAGACTCTCCAGCATCTAATACATAGCTTGGCACTTAGGCATTTGAAAAATGGCTATTAAACGAATGACTTGGAGTTCTAAGATTTTTACTGACAGGGCTCCTATACATACCAGGACACTCCTGGTTTACAGCTGTTGACCTGGAACAGTTATTAACAATTACCCATTTGGGGCGCCTGGGGGGCTCAGTCACTAAGTGTCTGCCTTCAGCTCAGGTCATGATCCCAGGGTCCTGGGACTGAGCCCCACATCAGGGTCCCTGCTCAGCAGGCAGCCTGCTTCTCTCTCTTCCACTCCCCCTGCTTGTGTTTCCTCTCCTTTTCTCTCTTTCTCTCTGTGTCAAATAAATAAATAAATAATCTTAAAAAAATAATAATTACCCATTTCATCGCTTCTCAATTTTTGGTGAAGATCAAGTATGATATGTTCTTATCAGCTTAATATCTGATATATCCGCTATCCAATGACAGCACATTAAATGGATTTTTGGAGAAGGAAGACCAAAAATGAGCTTGTGCTGTCCACTCCACATAACAACCAGGAATTGTAGTACTTCCAGGAATGATGTCCCCTCGAGGACAAAATAATAATAATAATCATATAATCTTATAATTACATATAATCAGATTATATAAATAAAGTATAATTAATGTATCATAAATATAATTAATATATAATAAAATATATGGTTAATATATAATATAATTACTAATATTTAAGAGTATATTATTATTATTATCATTATTATTATCCCTTTCAATCTCAAAAGTGCCCTCATTTGCAAGATAAATTATGTGGTTATCCTATTTATAGAGTACCCTATTGTCATAACTGATCCTAACTTTTGGCAGATGTCTCTGCTTATAAGACACGTCTAACACAGAAACCAGCAGACACAGCAGGGTCTGTTACTCAGACAACATCAGTCTGTTACTAGACAACATTAAATAATGCAAACTGCTTTTCTGAAATTATGAGGCAGAAATAAGACACTAGAGTTATGGGGAAGAAACGAATTCACACAGATCCTTATCATGATATAACTTCTTTCAAAACCAGCAAGCTGTAGAATCAGTACAAAAAAATTACTGGCACAAATCGAATGGTGCAATGCTAAGAACTGAGGACTGCAAGATTTTATAGATATGAGGCCTCACAAATCAGGTACCTACAATAATTCATTATGTAAATGAGGACCTGAGGCCCAGACAGATTATTATTATTATTATTATTATTATTATTATTATTATAAAATTAGTTTTAAAATGGGCTCTATACTCTGGAAAACAGTATGGAGTTTCCTCAAAAAGTTGAAAATAGAGCTACCCTACAACCAGCAATTGCACTACCTTAAAGATATAAATGTAGTGATCCAAAGGGGCATTTGCACCCCTATGTTTATAGCAGCAATGTCCACAATAGCCAAACTATGGAAAGAACCTAGATGTCAATCAACAGATGAATGGATAAAGAAGATGTGGTATATATACACAACAGAATACTAAGCAGCCATTAAAATAAATGAAATCTTGCCATTTGCAACGACGTGGTTGGAACTAGAGGGTATTGTGCTGAGAGAAATAAGTCAGTCAGAGAGGGACAATTGTCATATGATCTCCTTGATATGAGGAGTCTGGGAGACAGGGTGGGGAGTTGTGGGGGGTTGGGAGGGAAGGAATGAAACAAGATGCGATTGGGAGGAAGACAAACCATAAGAGACTCTTAATCTCATGAAACAAACCGAGGGTTGCTGGGGGCTGGGGGGCAGTAGGGATAGGGTGGCTGGGTGATGTACATTGGGGAAGGGATGTGCTATGGTGAGTGCTGTGAAATGTGTAAGCCTGATGATTCACAGACCTGTACCCCTGGGGCAAATAATACATTATATGTTAATAATAAATAAATAAATAAATGGCAAAAAAATGGGGCCTAGACATAAGGGTAATCAAATATAACAACGAAAGAAAATAGAGAGTTCAAAACTAGACCTACATGTATGCAGTTATTGATTTTCAGTGAAGGTGCCAAAGCAATCCAATTAGGAAATCATTTTCAACCAATGGTGCTAGAACAACTAGATATCCATAGGCGGAAAAAAAATGAACCTGACCCCCTACCTCACACCATTCACAAAGACTAATTTGAGGTGGATTGGAGACCAAAATATAAAAAATAAAACTATAGCAGTGCCTGGGTTGCTCAGTTGGTTAAGCAACCAGCTTGATTTCGTCTCATATCATGATCTCAGGGTCCTCAGGTCGAGTCCAGAGTTAGGCTCAGTGTTCAGCAAGGAGTCTGCTTGAGGATTCTCTCCTTCTCACTGTGCCCCTCCCTTCCCTCATACTCTCTTTCACTCTCAAATAAATAAATAAAAGATTTTTTAAGAACCACAAGGCACCCCAATAAATAAATCTAAAAAAAAAAAAAACCATAAAGCTTCTAGAAAAAAACAAAAGGATATCTTAGTGACTTGAAGCTAGATAAATATTTCCTAACACACAAAAAGCAACAACTATAAAAATTTGACAAATTCAACTTCACCATAATTTAAAACTTCTACTCATCGAAAGATACTGTTAAGAAAAGAATAAGCAGAATGCCTGGGTGGCTTAGTTAGTTAAGCATCTGTGTTAGGCTCAGGTCATGATCTCAGGGTCCTCAGATCGAGTCCCACATTGGGCTCTCCACTCGGTAGTGAGTCTGCTTCTACCTCTCCCTCTGTTATCTCTCTCGCTTTTGCTTTCTCTCTAAAAATAAATAAAATTATTTTAAAAAAGAAGAAGCAAGTCACATACTGAGAAAAGAATCTGCAAAGCATATACCTAATAGATACCTACTTGTTACAAAGGGAAAAATAGTAACTTCATAGTGGAGAAATACGGCATAGTGGAGAAATTACTGAATGACCAAAGTTAATATTACGAGTAATGGTGCAAATGGGCATCATTTACTGCCTGATAGGATGCATTGAGAAGGACACAACCTTCCTTCTGTGGTATTCCTGCCAAAAAATGCATAACCTCAATTTAAACATCAAACAAACCGAAAATGAGGGAAATTCTATAAAATACCTAGCCTGTACTCTTGAAAGGTGTCAAGTTTATAAAAGACAAAGAAATACTGAGAAACTTTTCCAAATTATAGAAGAGTAAAGAGACATCATAACTGAATGAAATATGTGACCCCAGATAGAATAAAGGACATTAATGGGATGATTGATAAAATTTGAGTAGGGTCAAAGTTTAGGTAATAGTATTATGCCAACATTAATTTCATAAATTTGATTATTGTACTGTTGTTATATAAAAGAATGTCCTTTTTAAAAAAAAAAAGTAAATGCACACTGAACATTTTAGATGTAAAAAGACATCATGTCCATAATTTACTCTCAAATGTATCAGAAATTATTATATCTATCCATCTATCTGGACTTATATATGTATATCTCTATCTATATTTGTATCTATCAATACTTATATATGTCTATGTGTGTATATACAGAGAGAGGATAACTGGTAAAGCAAGTAGGGTAAACTGTTAACATGGGGAATATGGTAAAGCACATACAGGAACTCTCAATGCCATTTTTGTGACATTTTGGAAGTCTGAACTTCTTTTCTTTTTTTTTTTTTTAAGATTTAATTTATTTATTTGACAGACAGAGATCACAAGTAGATGGAGAGGCAGACACCTGAGAGAGAGAGAGGGAAGGAAGCAGGCTCCCTGCTGAGCAGAGAGCCTGATGCAGGGCCTTATCCCAGGACCCTGAGACCATGACCCGAGCCAAAGGCAAAGGCTTTAACCCACTGAGCCACCCAGGCGCCCCTGAACTAATATATAAAACAAAATGTTTTATATATATATAAAGGACTTGTACCCAGAATGTATAAAGAATGCCTATGACTCAATAGAACAGCCTGATTAAAAACTCGACAAAACATTTGAAGGGACATTCACAAAGAAAGATATATAAAAGACAAATATTGGAAAAGATGCTCAAAATCATTAATCATTATGGAAATGCAAATAATATCAAATTTAAAGTTGACAACACCAAATGCTGATGAGGACTTGGAACAAATAGAGATTTCGAATACTGCCAGTGGAGTGTTAAATGGCATTGTTACTGTGCACCTGGGTGGCTCAGTGGGTTAAGGCCTCTGCCTTCGGCTCGGGTCATGATCCCAGGTTCCTGGGATCGAGCCCCACATCAGGCTCTCTGCTTAGCAGGGAGCCTGTTTCCTCCTCTCTCTCTCTGCCTGCCTCTCCGCCTACTTGTGATCTCTGTCAAATAAATAAATAAAATCTTTAAAAAGAAATGGTTTTGTTACATTGGAAAAAGTTTTAACGGACATTAAACAATGCCTCTTACATAATACCAATAGGAATGAAAGCATATGTCCATCAACAGGAGAAGGAATATAGAAACTGTAGTATGTTGAAACAAATGAATGAATAAATGAATCTCAAAAACATCGTGCTGAATGAAAGAAGCCTTACACAAATATTATATAGGGTCTAAGTCCATTTAGATGAAGTTCTAGAATAGGCAGAATTTATCTGCGTTGAAAAGAAATCAGCATAGCAGTTGCTTCTGGGAAGGTGTGCATTCAGATTGACTAGAAAGGCCTTGAGGGAACGTTCTGGGGTAAAGGTAATATTCTATATTCTTGTTAGCGGTTTGGATTACAGGCATGTCCTTTGTCAAAGCACATGGGATAGAGCACTTGAGGTTTGTTGATTTCACTGTATACAAATTGTGCCTCCATAAAAAGAATCATAAATAGCCATTGACCTCCAGTTATTCATATGTAGTTGAAGTGTTTAGAGGTGAGGTGTACTGATGTCTGCAACTTACTTTGAAATTTATCAAAAAATAACATTGATCGATATATGGTTAGATGGAAAGGTAAATGATACAACAAATAAAGTGAAATGTTAACTGTAAAATACACATATATATAGGTAACAGGTATATACATGGTCACTGTAAAATTCTTTCAACAGTTTTTTCTGAGTGTTTGAAATTTTTCATAATAAAGTGTTGGGGGAGAAATTGAGCCAAAATTCCTGGCTTCTTATTTCCCATTTTGTAATTCTTTCCATTATACCACACTTAATCAAGCTTTCAGTGTCTAATCAACGGATGTTAGCAGTGTTTTGAAAAGTCAGGCCAAGGGCCCCTGGATGGCTCAGCTGGTTAAATGTTTGTCTTCAGCTCAGGTCATGATCCCTGGGACTGAGCCCCACTTTGGGCTCCCTGCTCAAATAAATAAATAAGATCTTTAAAAAAAGAAAAGAAAACTCAGACCAGACTAACAATAAAATATACAAGAGATATGACGAGATATGCTAGGAAAATCCTCCATAAAGCCAGGGATATTAGCAAGCAATTCAGACCTTTTTCAGCTTAAATTAAGGACCAAGAATGCAGCAAAAATCTAAGACTAAACATCCTGAGCAAGGACCATGGTGCCCTCTGGGGAGCTAGCAGGTACAGTATGCATGACGTCACCACAGCTAACATATAATTTCAAAATATGTTAAAGACCTACATTGTTACGATAAGGTTTTATGAGGCTTTATGTTTATATGACTTCTGCCTTCCTTGGACTTCATATCTAATTTCTTAACAGTTTCACCAACTTCACTCTTGAGTCATCCTTACTTAACGAACAAGACAAGATCCCAGGCAAAAGGTACAAGAACATAACTGGTTTTCCTGCATAGGAGCAACTCTTTAGCAATTCCATTCGCTGAGCAAGACACCAGAGGATGACTAAGAGGAAAACACATGAACAACGGCTGTGTAGTAAACAGGATCACAGTGGAGGGAGCTGTGCGCAGGAGCTCGGCTTTAAGCAACATTTTGTAATACCACTGAGTCACAGAAGCAGCAAACAAACCTGTTTGGTTCAACGAACATGGAGAGGGCATCTCTGGTCTGCTCTGTCAGACTTTCCTGGAGGTGGAAAGGCCATGTTACAGTTAGTCTGTATCAATGACTGACTATATCAATGTTGAATATCAAGGCTGTATAGATGAACAGGGACATCTACTACCTTAAATTCACCTTTAATTCATTTTAAAAAATTAAAGTATAGAGAAGATTTCAGTTTAGGGTGTTTTTAAAAATTTTTATTATAAGAAAAATACATACTTCTTTAAAAAGATTAGAAAAGTAGACAATTCAGGGGTACCTGGGTGGCACAGTGAGTTAAGCCTCTGCCTTCGGCTCAGGTCATGGTCTCAGGGTCCTGGGATTGGGCCCTGCATCAGGCTCTCTGCTCAGGCTCCCCCTCTGCCTGCCTCTGCCTACTTGTGATATCTCTCTCTCTTTCCATCAAATTAATAAATAAAATCTAAAAAAAAAAATAGACAATTCAAAAACTAGAGCTATTCTTTTCATTTTTAAGCTTACAAATAATATTTACCTATTATGAAAGCCATGCTTATTTGTGAAACATTTGGAAAATAGAAATGTGAAGAAAAAATTCTAAGTGGTGATTATTTTCACCAAAATAATTAACTGCAACATTTCCGTACATTTCAGCATCTTTTTCTCAAATGTTTAATATATGACTGACTCCTACACAACTCTTTCAAGAACATGTCTGTTGAGGGGCACCTGGGTGGCTCAGTTGGTTAAGCATCTGCTTTTAGTTCAGGTCCTGGGACCCTCATGGGGCTCCTTGCTCATTGGGGCATCTCCTCCTCCCTCCCCCTCTGGCTCTCCCCTCTGCTCTTGTACTCTCTCTCTCAAATAAATAAATATATATATATATATATATATATATATATATATATATATATATTTTTTTTTTTTTAAGAAAAAACATGCCTGTTGTAAGATTTTTTTTTTAAAGATTTTATTTATTTATTTATTTATTTATCAAATTGAGAAGGAGCGAGAAAGAGCAAGCACAAGCAGGAGGAGCAGCAGGCAGAGGGAGAAGAAGACTCCATGCTGAGCTGGGAGCCCAACGTGGGACTCAATCCCTAGATCCTGGGATCACAACCTTAGCCAAAGACAGACTCTTAACCGACGAAGCCACCCAGGGTTTCCCCCCCTTTTTAAAGGTATAAACAAAATAATACTAACTAAACAGTGTTTAAAGTACTGGTATTAGTAGTTCTGATTTTCACATAATACTAAGTTCCAAATTCCATCTCCTTAAGCAAATAAATTGAATAAAACTGGACTCTAATTCATTCTCCCGTGCTAAGGGAATGAATTTGCCAATGCAACAATGATGACCACCATTCTGCCTGGCTGCCCGTGAAGGAGCAGCCTGAGGGCCTCCTCCCTCTTCATGAGCAGGCGTGGTGGTGAGGCCCCAGAAGCCTCCCGTGTACCTAAACTTTATTCTTTATTGGTACACCTAAGGGGCTAGGTCCAGGTCACACTGACCCTCGTCCCCTGGGTTGTCTGCGAGGACTTAAGATGAGGGTAGCAAAGCTTCCTCCTTTTTCCCTCCGGTCCAAGAGCGGATAAACACTAAGGCTTCTTCCTTTCTCTCCCTAACTTAGTTCAGGTCTCGCAGGAATTTGCCAAAGGAACTTTCCTAAAAATTCAGGGAAGACCAAAGGAAAACAAACAAGGGAAACTCAAAAATACCAGAGTCAACAGAGAGCACACAGGTTCTGAGCTTACAATAATAGCTAACTCACATCCATGCTTGCTTCCTGTTTTCTGGGAGGCTCTCAGGGAACCTGCCTTCACGGACTGCAGGCTGAGCCCCACTCCAGAGGTGGAATTGGGGTGGGGCTCAATCTCCTACGTGTTTCTAAGAAAACCCTGAGAAGCAAGAAGGCATGGTGATTCATCCCTTTCATCTCCTTAGGCATCTAAGTACTGTCCTTCACCTCCCTTCTCTGCAGTTAAGAAAATTTTTTGTGCATTTTTTGTGTAAGGGGAATGTCCGAGCACCAAGGTCTGTGTGAGAGATAGTGTGATGTGGTAAAAAGAGCTGGCCTTGAAGTCATCCTCCGGGCCCAAGTCTGAACCAGACTTTAAAGCTCTCTCGCTGTGCACTCTTTTTTTTTTTTTAACCCACTTTATTGAGACATAATTTACATACCATACAATTCATGTATTTAAAGTGTACAATTAAATGGTTTTATTATATTCACAGAGTTGTGTAACCATCACCGTAAGTAATTTTAGAACATTTTCATCATCCTTATAAGAAATCTCTTACCCAGGGTGCCTGGGTGGCTCAGGTGGGTTAAAGCTTCTGCCTTCAGCTCAGGTCATGATCTCAGGGTCCTGGGATCAAGCCCCGCTTTGGGCTCTCTGCTCAGTGGGGACCCTGCTTCCCACCCCCCACCCCACCTGCCTCTCTGCCTACTTGTGATCTCTGTCTGTCAAATGAATAAATAAAATCTTTTTAAAAAAGAAAGAAAGAATGAAAGAAAGAATGAAATCTCATACACATTAGCAGTCTCTCCCTTTTCCCCAAACCTCTCCCCTCACCCCCCACCTCCACCCTAGGCAACCTCTCAACTTTCTCTCTGTAGTTTTGCCTATTCTGCTGGTTGTGTATTCTTGAAAAAATTATTTAACCTCTTTGAGCCTTAATTTCTTCTTATGTAAAATGGAACATAACACCTTTCATATATGCAGCATGTAGTAGGCATTTTATTTATTTTATATATTTTTTAAAGATTTTATTTATTCATTTGAGAGAGAGAAAGAGAATGAGCGCACAAGCAGAGGGGAGGGTCAGAGGGAGAGGAGTAGAAGACTCCCCTGCTGAGCAAGGAGCCCCATGCAGGACTCAGTCCCAGGACCCTGCAATCATGATCTGAGCCAAAGGCAGATATTTGACCATTGAGCCACCCAGGCACCCCTAGAGGGACATTTTAAAAAGTTCTTTCCTCCCCTTTCACCGTGGGCCTTAAGATACTTGAGGTACTCATCATGGGTTAAGTGACTTGCTCCAATGACAGAGCAGGTAGGGAAGTGGTGAACTAAGTTTTGACCCCGGGCAAGCTGCTCCAAAACCTGCACACTGGGAGAGATCCCACTGTACCCTCCAGTATGAACCACCCGTGACTGCCACTTGTCACTGAAGAGCTTGTCCAGTTCAGAACTATTCTATTTTATTTTTTTAAGATTTTATTTACTTAGGGGGCACCTGGGTGGCTCAGTCATTGGGTGCCTGTCTTCGGCTCAAGTCATCCCGGGGTGCTGGGATTGAGCCCTACATCGGGCTCCCTACTCAGCGGGAAGCTTCCTTCTCCCTCTCTCACTCCCCCTGCTTGTGTTCCCTCTCTCACTGTGTCTCTCCCTGTCAAATAAATAAATAAATAAATAAAATCTTTTTTAATCACAAGCAGGCAGAGAGGCAGGTGGAGGAGGGAGGGGAAAGCAGGCTCCCTGCTGAGCAGAGAGCCCAATGGATGTGGGGCTCCATCCCAGGACTCTGGGATTGTGACCTGAGCCGAAGGCAGCTGCTTAGTGATTGAGCCATCCAGGAGCCCTAGAGCTTTTCTTTAATAGGAATTTTTATTTCACAGCAATGGTCTAGATTCCCTGGAAAACACTTGTTTCTAGACTACACAGTGCAGGAGTCCGAGTGACTTCGGGAGTGCTGATGGTGGTCTGTGAATTCCAATCAGGGACATATGAAGGTATGTGTTTCTAGATCACATCACCGACCACAAAACCCCTCTGGGATGGGAAGATCCTGTTATTTCCAAATAGTGTGCAACCAAGCTGACTGGCGGTAACCTCTGACTCTTAGGGGAATGCCTTTCTTGTTGCTTACTAGATTCATTTATTGGAAAAACATCATATCCTCTACTTGTCTTAGTACTGAGAACCCATTGTAGGTCATTTGAATTACATATCTGTCTTCTACTGACTTTCCAAGCTATCTGAGGACAGTGTCCATAACAGATATACTTCTGTGTTCCTTAAAATTAATACAGTTCTTTGCACATCGTGGGTACTTATATGTTTTTTGAGGAGAATTAACTGAACTAAACTAAACCGAATCAAATTGTTTTAGGTCCAATGGATTTAACTGTTTATACTCTGGAGGATATTCCCGAATACTTGACATAATTTCAGTTCTATTCTAATTTTGGCAGAGGCAAATTCCTAAAGTTTACTACCATACCTTCTCTACTGCTTGATGATTGCTCTCCAGGGACCAGAAAGTCAGGTTTCAGCCTGTGGTGCTGAGGGCCCTAGGAACAGAAAATCAGTTGAAATAAAAATTTAGGCTTCCCCTTTGGATCTGGTTTTAGTAAGAAATATAGAATAGAGTGGGAAGAAAAAGGGAGTCTCCTGCACACTGTGAGGGAATAGAAGGGGCACTTCTTTCTTGTCTGTGCCCAGTTTCTAAGTTTATCGGCCACAGAGTCTTGTGTGTGAGCTCTTGTGTATGAGCTCTGGTTGGTTGTCCTGGGCAGCTGGTCCACCACTCAGGTGCCCCCACTCAGGTGCCCCCCACTCAGGTCCCCCACTCAGGGGTAGAGAAAGAGACTGAGAGAGAATGAGAATCTCAAGCGGACTCTGAACTGAGCATGGAGTCGACATGGGGCTCAATCCCATGTCCCTGAGATCATGACCTGAGCCGAAATCAAGACGGATGCTTAACTGACTGAGCCACCCTGGTGCCCTTGGTGACATACTTCTTATTCTCAGTTAATGAAATCTCTGTGTGTGGGGGTGGGTCGGTGTGCCTTTTCTACATATTAGAAATTTACTAATATAAAGTTATCTGTTCTTAAATTTGTCTAAAACCATGTAATTTTGCTTTCCTCCTTCAGAAAAGAGGATTGAGGGGCACCTGGGTAGCTCAGTTGGTTAAGCATCTGCCTTCAGCTCAGGTCATGATCTCAGGGTCCTGGGATCAAGCCCCATATCGGGCTCCCTGCTTGGTGAGGAGCCTGCTTCTCTCTCTCCCTCTACTGTTACCCCTGCCTGTGCTCTCTCTCTCTCTCCCTGTCATATAAATAAATAAATAATATAATATATTTTTAAATAAATAAAGAATTAAAAAAAAAAAGAAAGAAAGAAAAGAGGATTGATCCCTTATGGACTTTTTCATTTTGATTACCTATTTCATTCTTTCAGATATAATTGAGATACAAAAATAGTAATATGCAAAGTATATGTACAAAAGCTTGCTGTATTGTAATAAAAACCATTCAGTCTAAAATAGCAAGCTATTCCTAATCTAGGCCCAAAGTCTTGAAAATGCTGGGTTTCTGCTGGACAACAGGGGTTGATCAGAATAGTGGGATCTGAGGAATACCAGTACCTCCCTTCCCTCTACAAACAGACAGACAGACAGACAGACAAACCTCAGATACCTCTGGGTGTCAAGAAGCCTGCAATTCTATTCACTATAGAAGAGAAACTCATTTTGAGAGTTAAGCATTATCCTTTCAAGGAGCTACCCTTTTAAAATGGAAATGAAGGGATAACACAAGAAGTTGCTACTATCATAGTATGAATTACCTCCTAATATAGTGTCTCTCTCAGCCAAGGTGGAAATAGAACAATTTGAGGATATTGAGGGCTTGGAGCATAGAGAAGAGTGTTTAAAAGAAAGTAGAACAGTGAGATGTTTCAGAAATATACTTATTCACTTTGAAAGTTTGCCTCAGATCTGCTCTGGTTGTAAAGAAGGAATCCAGTTTAAAAATAATATCCAACAGGGGCGCCTGGGTGGCTCAGTGGGTTAAGCCGCTGCCTTTGGCTCAGGTCATGATCTCAGGGTCCTGGGATCAAGTCCTGCATCGGGCTCTCTGCTCGGCAGGGAGCCTGCTTCTCTCTCTCTCTGCCTGCCTCTCCATCTACTTGTGATTTCTCTCTGTCAAATAAATAAATAAAATCTTTAAAAAATAATAATAATAATATCCAACAGATGCTCTTACAAATCCCTATTCTTTCATTTTTGTTAATTCATCTTATTATTATTTTTTAAGGATTTTATTTATTTGAGAGAGAGAAAGCATGAGATGGGGGAAGGTCAGAGAGAAAAGCAGACTTCCCACTGAGAAGGGAGCCCCATGTGGGACTCTGGGATCATGACGTGAGCCGAGGGCAGTCGCTTAACTAAATGAGCCACCGAGCCGACCTGTCAATTCATTTTAAAGAGGGATCTTTTGGGGGCATCTGGGTGGCTCAGTGGGTTAAAGCCTCTGCCTTCGGCTCCGGTTGTGATCCCGGGGTCCTGGGATTGAGCCCTGCATCGGGCTCTCTGCTCTGCGGGGAGCCTGCTTCCTCCTCTCTCTTTCTCTGCCTGCCTCTCTGCCTACTTGTGATCTCTGTCTGTCAAATAAATAAATAAAATCTTTAAAAACAAAAAAAGAAAAAAACAAAAGAGGGATCTTTTGTTAAGTTATCAACGTAGTATCTGAAAAATTCAGTATGATTTTCAAAATGTTCCTTTGAGTAATATCTTGACAATACATACAAACATATTTTCATTTGAATGTATACATTCCCCAAATATGAATGGAATGTATGTAGAATATCTGAAGAACAAATAGCCAAGAAAAAAATCCCTGAACATGTATATCCTCTAAATTTATTAAAATTAAGAGAGCAACCATTAAGATCCTTAACCCTAACCTAACTACACTTTTATTTTTCAGCCTCTGCTAATCTTAGGACCAACATACAGAAAACAACTTTCTAATATCTATACAAAGGGAAACCTTTAAAAGGAATATAGTCCAACCCTCTCATTCTGCATATGGGGAAACCATATGCAGAGAGTGAGTTGATTTGCTTAAGGTCCCTTGCTTAGTGAATAGCGAATGGGAAAGTAGAAGTCAGCATTTCTAATTCCCAATTCTAAAGCTTTCTTACAACACTTCGTTGCCTTGTGAACAGAAAACGAATTATCTGTTTTTATTAAATACGTATTCCAGGGGGTGCCTGGGTGGCTCAGTCAGTCAAACATCTCCCCTTGGTCCTGCTCAGTGGGGAGTCTGCTTGTCCCTCTTCCCTCCCACCCTTGTTCTCTCTCTTTCAAATAAACAAATAAAAAAATAGAAAAAATGCATCTTCCAGTTTATTTACAACCATTTACCATTCAGGCAAGGCACTTGTTAGGAATCGCTATGCTTCTATCCCTTCCTTCGGCAGAGATTGCAAATTGTCTTCCAATATTCATTCTCTTCTTCTTCCCTTAAGTGAAACCCCTGATTTTTAGCTGGACACAGGAATACTCAGAATAAAGAGGTCAGGGCACTTGGGTGGCTCAGTGGGTTAAACCTCTGCCTTCAGCTCGGGTCATGTTCTCAGGATCCTGGGATGGAGCCCCGCATTGGGCTCTCTGCTCAGCAGGGAGCCTGCTTCCCCTTGCCTCTCTGCCTACTTGTGATCTCTCTCTCTGTGTCAAATAAATAAATAAAATCTTAAAATTAAAAAAAAAAAAAAGACTAAAAAATGTCATCCCTAGCTCTCCTGCAGGGTGTGGTCACATGATTAATTTCTGGCCAATAAGGTGTAAGCCAATGTGGTCTGTGCAGCTTCCCAACAGTGCACTTAAAAGGAGGGAGCATAAGCATTTTCACCCCTTCTTCCTGCTGATTGGAACACAGAGGTGATGGCTGTGGGAATCCTGAGAGAGAAATTCTGTGTTGAGAATGGTGGAGTCCACGGAAAGAACCTGAGTCCCTGATGATAGTAAAACCTCTGTACCTATCTTCCTTTGGACTAGCTTCCTTTTTTTTTTTTTTTTTGAAGATTTTATTTATTTATTTGAGTGAGAGAGCAAGAAAGAGAGAGAGAGAGAATATAAGCAGGGAGGAGGGGTAGAGTGAAGAGGAGAACCCCACTGAGCAGGGAGCCCGATGTGAGGCTCAATTTCTGGACCCTGGGATCATGACCTGAGCTGAAGGCAGACGCTTAACCGACTGAGCCACCCACATGTCCTGGACTAGCTTTCTTTTTGAGAAATACATTTTTTTTTTAAAGATTTTATTTATTAAAGATTTTTTTTATTTATTTATTTGAAAGAGAGAGAGATCACAAGTAGGCAGAGAGGCAGGCAGAGGGGGTGGGGGGAAGCAGTCTCCCTGCTGAACAGAGAGCCCTGAGATCATGACTCGAGACGAAGGCAGATGCTTAACCCAACTGAGCCACCCACGCGTCCTGGACTAGCTTTCTTTTTGAGAAATATTTTATATTGTTTAAGTAATTGTGGTTGTTGTTGTTTACCTGTGACCAACTTCTCTCCTGAACCTAGCTGTCACAGATGCACCATCACACCTTCTTGTGTCTCTGCTTACAAAGACCCTGTTTCCTGCTCTGGGTCTAAGTTCTAGATCTTGGCTATGCAGTCTCTTGCTGGTGGGTCCCCGAGGCCTGCTTCTCCTGATTTCCATCCTCTTACAGACTAGGACATTGTTGGGCTGGTTATTGTTTTAACACCCTCCCCCTGACTCTTTTCCATCCTGTTCAGTGATTCAACAGGCTGACCTCTGAAGACCTCATCACTTGTGCTCCCATCCCTTAGAGGCACCACCAAGGACCAGAAGGTAGGAGCAGAGAGAGACAGGAATGTTTTTTACTCTGCTCTTTCCCTGATGTGGTACCTCTCTGGGGCTTCACTGACTCTGTCACTATCTCCAGCACCTTCAGGCTGGGGATGGGGATGGCTGCCCACCACTGCTCATTCCTGAATGCCTCCTCATCCCCTGTTGATTCCCCTCACCATGTCTACCCCTCTGAAAAAGTTCTTCATACCATGCTCTTCTGAATTCCATCTGAACGTGCCTCTGCCTCCTGCTGCAATCAAGACTAATAAAATTATAGTGTCATCGTTTGCTCACCTCTCCTCTCCTCTCCTAGACTGGAAGTTTCCTGAAGATAGGGAACTTTATCATTTTTTTCACAGCTTACAGCCCCTTAATATGACTTTTGGCAAATAAGTGTTATTAACAAAAAAAAATTTGTTGCTTTTAAATATTTATTAATCAACATGAATGAATACATGTTGATTAATAAATATTTAAAAGCAACAAATTTCTTTGTTAATAATACCCATTTGTCAAAAGTATTCATTCATTCATTCATGTATTCATGTATTCATTCATTCATGTTGATTAATAAATAGTTAAAAACAATAAAATATCTTCCTTCAGTGTACATTAATTTAGACTTTTAATTTTAGGCATTTTATTTGGACTAAACCAAATGTCTTCTTTTTTTTTTTTTTTTTTTTTAATTTTTTATTTTTTATAAACATATATTTTTATCCCCAGGGGTACAGGTCTGTGAATCACCAGGTTTACACACTTCACAGCACTCACCAAATCACATCCAAATGTCTTCTTTATGCAATTAGCCACCCAGATCCTGTTCCTGAAGCAAACTATGTTTGGACTATCATTTCAATAAAATCTCTCTTTATAAAATTAATGTTCATATTCTTCCAGATCCTTAAATTTGGATACCACTGATTTAATATTATTTTAATTTCTTAAGGGACTGGAGGACATTGTAGTTTCCTTTCCTTTTTTTTTTTTTTTTAATTTTATTCATTTATTTGAGAGAGTATGTGTGTGCGCACACACCCCTCCCTACACAAGTTGGGGGAGGGGCAGAGAGAGAGGAAGACTTCACTGAGCAAGGAGCTGATCCCGGGACCCAAAAATCATGACCTGAGCCAACATCACTTACTTAAGCAACCAAACTGCCCAGGCACCCTTCTTTTTTCTTTATTAAGTAGACTCTATGTCCAATGCAGAGCTTGCATTCATGACCCAGAAATCCAGAGTTGCATGCTCTACGCACTAAGCCTGCCAGACACGCTCCTAGTTTCCTGATTAAGATAAAATTTGGAAGTTTCAAAACATATTATAGGCTCAAAGGACTTCCAAGTACAACAAAATTTTTTATTAAAAAAGAAAAACTGCACCTGAGTTGTTCTTAACAAAAATACCCAGGAGCTTGGTGTGTAGAAGAGTTAAATCACCAGAGGAGGCAGACAGAATAGGCTGCTGGGCCATGCTATCCCCCTACCTAGAGGTGTGAGAGCTTGGGTCAGAACCTGGTTTATTCACTTTCTCTGGCTTAAAATGTAAGAAGTGCCTTTGACTCATCCCTTTCCTTCAGACTGGATAGCCGAGGGAGGTTTCTGATTTTATCTTTGAAATTTCTCTTCAACTACTGCTCTGACTTCTCACTGGGGCAAAGCTAATCTTGGTCCCTATTACCTCTGTCCTGCCTTTTGCAAGTATCCCAAAATAGCTGCACTGATTCCAGTGCTCTCTCCTAAGTCCTTCCTGGCCCTAGGCAACTTACCCAAGCGGTTTCTCAATCCTCTCTAACAAACATTCTCCACCAGAGAGCCGGGTCTAGTCCACCTCAGGAGCATGCTTGCTCAATCCTGTCTCTGCCTGTCCCTTTGTTTATGTTGTTCCCCATATCTTAAATGCCTTTCTGCGTCTTCTCTGGCTATCCAAAATCTCACCCATAGTTCAAGTTCAGCTTCGATTTCACCTTCACCATGAGCTTTCCTTCCAACAACTCTAAACCACAATAAATGCTTCCTTTCCAGTCATCCCATAGCACTTAATTACAGAATCAGAGTTGGAAGAAAACTTCATAATAAAAAATAAATAAATAAAATATATTTTAGCAAATGAGAAAACAGATTCAAGGAGATAATGAAGTGACCTATTTAGGGTTATACAGCTGGTAAATGATAAATGGGGGGAAACAACCAAGACCTCTAATCTTAGCTTAGTCCCATTTCTCTTCCACTTGTCTCTGCAACTAATAGGAATTTGCTTGTATTATTTGCATGTGTTTCATGGAACAAAGTTGGATCTCCCTACAAAGATTGAGTTTCTCTTGAGATTGGAACCTATGTCTTATACTTCTTTGATATTCCCACAGCAAATAATAAGCACTCAAAACAAATCTTCGTGGTATTAAAATTCAAATTTTTAAAGTCTTTTGACAACTCCACAGTGCCTTGCACATGATGTACATAATGGGTGCATAGCAGATTCTTCAAAAATATTAGTTGGTTGATTAGCTGAGTGAAAGACAAGTGCACACTCAGGCATTCTTTCAGCTACGAAGATACTATGCATCAGGCAACATCTAGGTGTTGGAGGTACACAGATTATGACATGCACTTGGGGTACACTAGGTTTCAGTGAGGATGAATACAAACACTTGGCAACCATACAATAAAATGAGAGACGTGCACAGGGGATAAGTACTGTGGGAATGTGTGAGCAGGGGACAACACAAAGAGCCTTGGAGGAAGACTCTTCGGGGATGAGTCTTGGAGGGATAGAGTCTCACCAAGTATAGGGAAAAAAGCGGAATTCCAGTAATCAGGGTCAGCAACATACAGAAGCAGGCAAGTGTGTAGTGTCAAGGGACAACAAAGAAGAGAAGGACTCTTTTTTTTTTTTTTTAAGATTTTATTTATTTATTTGACAGAGATCACAAGCAGGTAGAGAGGCAGGCATAGAGAGAGAGGGGGAAGCAGGCTACTCACTAAGCAGAGAGCCCGAAGCAGGGCTCCATCCCAGGACCCCAAGATCATGACCTGAGCCAAAGGCAGAGGCTTAACCCACTGAGCCACCCAGGCACCCCAAAGAGAAGGACTCTTGGAGAAGGTTAGAGTCCGGACAGGTAGGTTGCATCAGCTTGTAGAGAACCTTGCATGCAGTACTAAAGAGTTTGGACTTTATTCTGCAGGCAGTGGGGAGTCAGGAAACTTTTTTTAAAGTTTTATTTATTTAAATAATCTCTCCACAACATGGGGTTCGAACTCACAACACTGAGTTCAAGCGTTGTATGTACTTCTGACTGAGTCAGCCAGGGCTCCAAGAAACCAGTTGAGATACAATTCTAGGTGTCCATGGAGGAGAGCTAAGCAGCAGGCAGGAGGGTGGGAGTGGGACAAGGAAGGGGCAGTTGGAGTGGAGAGGCACCCAGGTGCCACCTTTTTAAAAAAGATTTTATTTATTTATTTGACAGAGAGAGAGAACACAAGCAAGGGGAGTGGCAAACAGAGGGAGGGGGAGAAGCAGACACCACACCCCACTGAGCAGAGACACTGATGTGGGGCTTGATCCCAGGACCCTGGGATAATGATCCAAGCTGAAGGGAATCGCCCAACCAAATGAGCCACCCAGGAGCACCCCCCCCTTTTTTTCTTTAAAGACTTTATTTATTTGTCAGAGAGTGGGAGGGAGAGAGAGAGCACATGCATGCACAAGCAGGGGAACAGCAGGCAGAGGGAGAAGCTGAGCAAGGAGCCCAAGGCAGGACTCGATCCCAGGACGCTGAGATCATGACATGAGCCAAAGGCAGACGCTTAGCTGACTGAGCCACCCAGTTACATTTTTAAAAGTTAATTTTTAAAAAAGCATTTTCTGTATATCAGGAATACTTCACTCATTCAATCCTTACCACGAAACTTGAGCCACTTGCCTGAGCCACCCAGGCTCAGTTGGTTAAGCATCTGCCTTCAGCTCAGGTCATCATCCCGGAGTCCCAGAAACAAGTCTCACATTTGGCTCTCTACACAGTGGGGAGTGTGCTTCACCCTCTGACCCTTGCCCCGCTCACGCTCTCTCAAATAAGTAAATAAAATCTTTTTAAAAAAAGATTTTAAAAGATTTGGGACGCCTGGTTGGCTCAGTTGGTTAAGCAGCTGCCTTCGGCTCAGGTCATGATCCCAGCGTCCTGGGATCGAGTCCCACATCGGGCTCCTTGCTCCACAGGGAGCCTGCTTCTCCCTCTGACTCTTCCTTCCACTCTGTCTACCTGTGCTCGCTCTCACTCACTCTCTCTCTGACAAATAAATAAATAAAATCTTTAAAAAAAAAAAAAGATTTAAAAGATTTTTTAAAAATCTTTTTTTAAAAATATTTTATTTACTTATTTGACAGAGAGAGAGAGAGAGATCACAAGTAGACAGAGCAGCAGGCAGAGAGAGGGGGGGAACCAGGCTTCCCACTGAGCAGAGAGGCTGATGTGGGGCTTAATTTCAGGACCCTGAGACCACGACCTGAGCCTAAGGCAGAGGCTTAACCTACTGAGCCACTCAGGTGCCCCAATAAATAAAATCTTTTTAAAAAGTTACTCCAAGAAGTGAAAGATTGTGAATAATGGATCTGGGACCACATATTATTACTTTTTTAAAAAACAACTTTTATTCAGACAATTTACATACTATCATATATTAATTTTAAAGTGGAAAAAAATACATTTGTGTATTTAAAAATCACAGAACACTTCAGTTCCCAGTAGGGGAAAAAATCACTATTGACATTTTTATATACTTCCCCCTTCTGTGAATGTTACCTTCTGTAACTGAGCTCTCCCATTCCCAGGCCTCAGAGAAAGGGACAGGATCAGATCCATGCCACGAAGACTGTGAGAAGGATGGACTCAGCACAGAGGAGAAGGGGAAGGAGGAACAGAAGATGTGGGCATGATTCAAGGTCAGCGGAGAAGTCAGGGAGATGGTCATTGATGCCTCTCTTTTCTGAGTAGTGGATGAGGGCATCTGCTGACAGTGAGACAGAGAGCCAGACCAGGCTTGGATTAGGATCACCAGGCTAATGGGAACAGGTTAGAACAGCTATTAGAGGACCAGGAAAGGTTAACTAGGGACTCAGGAAAAGATCCTAAGCATCATCAGGACCCAGATGAGACTGAAAATCATAACTGTTTTTGGCAAAGCCAATTAGCACACATGACAATGTTTTTTCCTCCAGCAACAACACTGCAACATAATCTCATTAACTTCTTTCTCTAGGTCCTGTTTTAAAATGCTTTTCTGAAAGTACGGCGCAGGGAATATAGCCAATGATACTGTAATAACTTTGTATGGTGACAGATGGTGACTATACTTACTGTGGTGAGCATTTCTTAATGTATCTAAATGTTGAATCACTTTGTTACACACCTGAAACTAATATAATATTGTATGTCAACTATACATCAATTAAAAATTTTTTAAATTTTTCTGAAACTTCTTTATATTCTCTACATGATATTAACATGAGGTGCCTTTATTTTGACAGCAGAAAGAGGCCTGTTTAATGCAGGGTGAGGAGGTCATCTTCCAGTAGGTCAATGTAAAATTGCATAATCAGGTTCTAAAAATTAATTACAGGAAAACAGTTGGAGGAGCCCTTGGCCTGAGAATGTACTTAAAAACCCGGGGGTTTCAGTTGTCCGTTAGCTCAGTGTGAACCGATGATGTGACAAGCTGCCAAAAAGCTAATGTCAGCTTGTTGTCATCATATAAACATGCTTAATGGGTCAGGGAGAGCAACACTTTATACATGCATTAGGGAACTAACTTATGTATTTGTTTGTTATGTACCATTCCAGGAAGAACCTTGGTAAAGAGCTTTCAGGGGACTTTAAGAAGTCTTCAATCCACATCATGTGAGTAAGGAATAAGAAAAGCCTTCTGCCCTTCTCCCTTCATTTGCCCCCTCAGGGAAATCACACCAAAATCTTGTCCTCACGCTGATGGCTCCCTCAGCTATATCCCTACCAAGACCTCTCCGCTGGTCTTGTCCATCCAGCCTCCTGCTGGATGTCTACCCGTGAATGCCCACAGCGCCTCAAGGTTACTATGTACAAACCTGCTCGTGACAATTTTTCTCAAAACAGACGTTCCTCGTTTTAGGCAGTCATGTCATCCCTTGCTCAGCTACTGAAGTCTTCTAGGACACCTGTTTCTCAAGCACCACGCACATCAGTCACCAAAGCCTACAGATTCTAACTCTGCAGGATTATCCCCGTTGTCCCTGTTCTCCAGTTGTTCTCCTACTGCTTTACTCAGGATCTCATTGCTCTTGGCCTGAATTGCTGAATTCAGCATTCGTGACTTCAGTCTGTTTCCTAGCTAGTCTTCTGGACTTCAGTCTCCCTTTGCTCCCTTTGCTTCCTCAAGCCAAGATTTGTTAATGGTCTAAATATAAAAATCAATTTATGTCACTCTCTTACTTAAGATCTTTCGATAGCTTCTCCAAATGTTTTAGCAGAAGGCTTCAACTCTGAACTTAGGATGAAGGCCCAAGTTCCACCTCTATCCTCCTACCACAACCTACCAAAATGCTTCACTTCACTCCAGCTGAGCCACTTGGCTATTTCACGCCACTGCGTCTCTCTGCTTCCCCATGCCCCCACCCATCCAAGCGGCACTCTATCCTTCAAGCTCCACTGAGGGAGCTTCTTGTCCAGGAAGAATTCTCGGGTGCCCCACTTTAGTTTGGATATCCTTTGCGCGTGCTCGATACTGCACTGGGTCTACACTTAAACCTGTAATACTTGATTTATTTGTTTGCCTTCCTCTCTAGACTTTAACTGCCAAAGTGCACAGACCCTAGTTTATTGAACTTCATAAATCTAAATCTGGAGCCAAGCACCATGCATGGCAAGGAAAAGGCCCTCCGTAAATGATTTTTGTTTTTGTTTTGGTTTGGCTTTACTTTACTACACTAGGGCACTGCTCTAGGTGCTAGGAATACAATAATGAACAATCCAGATCTGAGTCCTGCTCTAAATAAATGAACAAATAAATACCGACTACATGAACGGGGAGTATTTATTTGGGGGAAAGAGAAGTCCTAGAGTGACAATAACGAGAGCCTTCTCTTTTTTTTTTTTTTAATTTTTATTTATTTATTTGACAGACAGAGATCATAAGTAGGCAGAGAGGCAGGCAGAGAGAGAGAGAGGAGGAAACAGGCTCCCTGGCGAGCAGAGAGCCCGACGAGGGGCTCGATCCCTGGACTCTGGGATCACGACCTGAGCCGAAGGCAGAGGCTTTTACCCACTGAGCCACCCAGGCAACCCGAGAGCCTTCTCTTAAGTAGAAGAGAGAGTAATGTATTTTTATCTTGCTCCTGAATTAAGAATCATCGAGTAAAATCTAGAGAGAGGTAGATTTCACTTTTTTGAGTAACTAAAATTGGTAAAAACTGGAATCGTCTGGCAGATGATGTAGTGACCACCTCCCCCCCATCTCTGTAAATAGGAAGTGATCAGGCAAAGTGTGACAGCACTCCTGGGGATGAGGGGGTAGGCTAATCCAGAGAGCCTAATAGGGCATGTCTGGACCATGAAACCACTATTGCACTTCGAACCTGCGTTCCCTCCAGAGCTCCATTTTGTTCTAATCTTACCAACACCTTAAGTTCAATGATTAAATGTATACCATTTTTTCTTTCCACTTTATCCTTTTCATAGCCTGTCCTTATTATGCATAAGCATATCTAGAAGCTCATTTGTACTCTTTATACCTATACCAGGCTTATCTGTTCTTCTTGGCTCCTCAGTAATGGTCCTGGCAGAGTCTTTATTCAGATGATGAGATGGGAAGACCTGAAAGGACACAGCTGGATATTTCATATCCCACTTGGGTTGGTAGAGTAGCTAGCAGTTGGGAATCACCCTTTTAACTCAAATAGAGTCAACTGGATGGGAAAGCCAATGCGGCTGGGGCCTGGGTGGCTCGGTAGGTTAAGCATCTGTCTTCTGCTCTGATCATGATCATCATGATCCCATCGAGCCCCACATCAGTGGGGAGCCTGCTTCTCCCTCTGCCTGCCACTTCACCTGCTTATGCATTCTCTATGTCAAATAAATAAATAAAAATGTTAAGAGAAGAAAAAAATAAAGAAAGCCAGCCAATGGGGAAGAAAGTAAGCTAGCATCCTAGAGTATTATGTTTATAGCTCCCATAGTTAGGGAGCCATAGAGTTTCCATTGTTAGGGAGCTCCTACAGGGAGCACAGCAGAGGGTAACTGCTCATTCAGTGCTTAAGTTTCTGTTACCTGCAACCTGAGGCTCATTTACATCAATGCCAGATATCAGGAGAGGCTTCAAGTGAGCAATTGATATAGGTTTCTTTCTATTTGTTAGAATTAAAGAATTTTTGTGCATGAAGGAAATAGAATGACAGACATGGAAATCCTGGGCCCAAGTCCTTTTCTTCCCCATGAAAGAGCAAGAAACATTCAGTTGGTGTGCAGGCCTTTTTCACTTGCTCAGACACTGGGCTTGGTCCTAACCTAGAATGATATTAATGCTTTTTCATTTATTATATGATCTTTCACTCGTCTACCACTACTGACCAATACTAAGCATCCCACCAGCAACCCACCCCCCCATTAGCCATCAGTGGTTCTTTCACCTCGATTTTGGCCTCAGTCAAGATTGCCAACAAGAAATATGAGTCCCTGAGGTGCCTCAGTTAAGCATCTGCCTTTGGGTCAGGTCACAATTTCGGGGTCCTGGATTTAAGCCTCATGTCGGATTCCCTGCTCAGCAGGAGTCCGTTTCTCCCTCTTCCTCTGCTTGCTTGCTCTCTCTCTCACTCTGATAAATAAATTTTTAAAAATAAAAAAAAAAGAAAGAAAAAGAAATATGACTTGTTGCCATGTGTCATGAGTTTTAAGGCACAGGCACTTGTACCCCTGCAAATGAATTGATGATATCAATTTATTTTTTATGGCTCACCATCCAGCCTTTAGTTAAAAGCTTGATTGGAAGTTGGGTTTCCAATGCGCACACGGTATGTGCTCTAAAGGCCAGAGGACTAATTTGGAAGATAGAACTGTTAAAGAACTTTTCAGAGTTCCTAGGCTTAGCATTAAGTATTGTGTCTAGAGATTGGTCTTTTCTATATTAATTAAGAAGCTTGCTAACTCCTGTAGTTTAGTCTGGCAGGGACATACCATAATGTTTTTTGAGGCCATCATGTTAGCTAATATTCAAGTGGTATAGGACAGAATTAAAGCCAGCCTCTGCACTATTACCAGGAATGTCTTATTCTTTGGTAATTCTTTGGATTAAACCTAACAGCTTAATCATAACCAAATCATCCAGTAACACCTGCAGTTATCACAAGGTATTCCCATAGTTTTCCTTGTTCACCAACAGGTTTCCCTGCTTCTCATATTCCCACCCCTTTCACATTTTCAGCTATACATGGGTAACAACCTTACAGGATGTTTCATTTGTTGTTGAATGAGGTAGGAGGTGATGAAGAAGGCTTGATTAACTTTAAAAATGATTCCATAAACATAATAGATGTGAAGTTCACAAGAATTTCAAGATCCTCAACTCATAACAATGCTTAAAGCTCAATAAATATTTGTTATTTATTGTAGCTGCTCAATAACTATTTATTGAATGAGTGCCTGGAGCAATCAAATTAGAAAACAATGTTAATCTCACATTTTTATTCGTGAAATGTAGAAACTTTGGGGTTCTTTCTTGATAAAAGAATGAGGTTAGCTTAAACAAGTAGTAATCTGATCTTATATTGTAATAAAATAGTGTTTACTGTAGTTATTGAAAATTGCTCTAGACTACAAAAAAATGTTTGCTCTTTGTTCTAAATTCAAAAATAAAGATAGGGGCACCTGAGTGGCTCAGCGGGTTAAAGCCTCTGCCTTTGGCTCAGGTCGTGATCCCCGGGTCCTGGGATCAAGCCCCACATCGGGCTCTCTGCTCCGCAGGTAGTCTGCTTCCTCCTCTCTCTGCCTGCTTCTCTGCCTTCTTGTGATTTCTGTCTGTCAAGTAAATAAATAAAATCTTTTAAAAAAAAAAAAAGAAATCAAGGACAAATATGGCTTCTACAGTGATGGCACCTGAAGCACATTTATCCTTCTACTTTTCATTTTCTTAAAGTCGATTGATACTCAAAAAATTCTGTATGAATTAAGCTAAAAGGTTAAGGCATACTCTACCAGAGGGACCTTTCACTGCTATTATGGAAGACCTCTCAGCTTATTTTATTTTCCAAGCCCAATTTTACAGCTTTAATTGGTATTTAACAATCAAATCAATGAAACCAATGAAACAATAAAATAGATACTTGGTGCTAATGACATTTCCCAGTGAGGACATAGCTCCCGTCTTCAAAAAGATTATGTTTGTTCAAATGTAAAATACATATTTTATAGTCCTTCCCTCCTCCATCTTAAATATATGGGTGTGGAATATAAATCAACAGAGAAAATAACTCACTTGAGATCTGTCCAGAAGAAGCAAAAAGTTCAGGTTTTTATGAAAATATAACACTTTTGAACTGAGTAGGTTTAAAAATAATGAAATCAGTAATTCTTTGTATATATATGGCTGTTTATAATTTATGTAATTATCTCCTTTGCTCCACGTATCAATCATGGAGGTAAATGGAGTGGGGCTGTGTACTGTTATTATTTATTATTTGAGAAAATGCAATGTGATACCCAGGCTCACATAGATAACAGATACTAAAGTTATAACTAGAATCCCAAGTCTTTTGAACCCTAAAATACTGCTGTTGCCTTTACACTATACCACTTTCTCTACTAAATATCACTTTAAGTTAAAAAATAATTCTAACTTAATTGCTTTTTAAATTGGTTTTGAATTCAATAGAATTTCACTCAAGATTTTAAGTTCTGAATGAAGATAGCCAACTGTGTTTTAATTCAAGATCCATCTTCCTCCTGAAGCCTCCCCAAACCCTCCATCTCATACTAAACGCTGAACTCCTCTCTAAAAGGAGCCAAATGTATTGTATTCTTTCTTATACCCCTTTATGACTTTAACATAAAGTCAAATGTAAAAACTTACAATGTTATAAACTTACAATCTATACAGCATGAATAATCCTGTCAATTGCATTGGAGATCCCTTAAAGACAGAAACTGAGTTTTCTACCTAAATGTATATTTCTATATTGAATGAATCAAACTGGAGAGACAAGACTGGCCTAGCTAAGGAGTTTGAAGCCAGATTGTACACAACCCTGGGCACTTTGTCAACCAAAATAATGTGACCTTTAAACTGAGTAGGGACGGTTTGAGGCCAAAGGAATGACACAAGGAGCTAAAATAATTAAAAAGAAAGTTAAAGAAATTAAGGATTGTAGTCCCTTTGAAAAGAGATTAAGAGAAGAACTCATTAAGATTCACCAGCCTCTGAATGGCACTGAGAATTGAGATGCTACAAAGCTATTTGACCTGGTGTCAAGAACAAGGGGAGATGCCACAATAAGATAGGCCAGGGATGGACACTCCAGGAATTCAGAGAGGAATTTTGGAACCGAACAGCATAAACATGGACTAAGCAACCAGAGGCAGCAAGAGAGCTGATTCTTAGATACAGTTTCTAGAATAGAATTAAGAGTTCTTTAGCAGGCGATAAAATCTGATGATGTTCTGAGTCCTGAATCAAAGAGGGGTTCAGTGGTAGAAGGGACTAACGTTTGTAATCATGTCCTTTACCACTGCATGTGGTATTACAACAGTATTTGCTAGCCCTAGCTCTGGTTCAAGCTAGTTTCAGCCGGAGCAGACAGAAGCAATGCACCTGGGAGCCACAGCCACCATGCTTAGGGCTGTACCTCTGAGAGTGCCGGCAGCCTTTCTCAACCAGGGTCAGCAGGGTTTCAAGCCTGACACCTCAGTGTCATGGCAAAAACAAATTACCAGTCTTAAAGTAAAAAATAAAGAGAGCTGCTCACATAGCCCTGGTCCAGGCAGGCAGCCTTGCAGCTCTTATTACAGGTGCTGTGGAAGCACATGGATGCTGCGGGCCTCACAGTTCACAGTAATGAGAGTCTCCATCCTAAGAAGCTTTGGAGAAAGATGTGGACAGGTACAAAGGAGGACCAGGTTACTCTGAGTGTGTTTCCACTTCAGTCTGGGCTTTAGGAAGGATAATTAACCAGGGAGATGCTGAGAGAAATTGCTGGGAAAAGTGGGTGAGTTGGGGGAGACCTTTACACAGAGCCCACTATAGTTAGCCAAAGAATTTCTTTTTCTTTTTTCAGTTTTTATTTAAATTCCAGTTAGTTAACATACAGTGTAATACTAATTTCAGGTGTATGATTCAGTGATTCAACACTTCCACACATCACCTGGAGCTCATGACAAGAGCTGGTTAGCTCAAGAATTTCTCACCCTGATTCTCTATTCACAGTGAATCTTTACAATGACTTTGCCTCCTATCTCAACATATATTTTTTTAAAAGATTTTATTTATTTATTTGACAGGCAGAGATCACAAGTAGGCAGAGAGGTAGGCAGAGAGAGAGGAGGAAGCAGGTTCCCCGCTGAGCAGAGAGCCCGATCTGGGGCTCGATTCCAGGACCCTGAGATCACAACCCTAGCTGAAGGCAGAAGATTTAACCACTGAGCCACCCAGGCGCCCCAACACATTTTTTTTTTTAAGAAGAAAGGTTTTTTGTTTGTTTGTTTGTTTGTTTAAGATTTTATTTATTTATTTGACAGACAGATATCATAAGTAGGCAGAGGCAGGCAGAGAGAGAGGGGGAAGCAGGCTCCCCACCGAGCAGAGAGCCCGATGCAAGGCTGGATCCCAGGACCCTGGGATCATGACCTGAGCCAAAGGCAGAGTCTTTAATCCACTGAGCCACCCAGGTGCCCCCCAACACATTTTTAGAAAATACAAACATTCTTTCTCAATAAATTATCTCTTGTTGTCTCTGTCATCTTTTGCCCCAACCAGTTGCCTATCCTTTTGGACCCCCTCCCCCCATGCCTCACTTCTGAAACCTGCTTTACAGGATATCCAACACTGACAAGCTTCCCAAGGCGGACAAAGGTAATTGAGGGCTGGAACCACAGGTTCCATGACAGCTAGGAAGGAGAGTTGGGACAGAACTGGAAGGCTGTCAAGAGAGGAAGGAAACATAAAGATAAGCCATGGTAGCATCACTGACATGATCAAGGGCAATTTTATTTAATCCCTTTATAACTTGCTGTTTGTTCATTTACTGCTCATGTGTGCCTTATATCCCAGGGCAATGTTCCTAGCCTGGAGTGGAGAATGTGAACACACACCAGTGCGGTTTCATTTGTATAGTATTTAACTTGTTGCCGCATAAAATAAACTTGATAATATTATGAAAATAGTCAGAAACCAAAAGCCTGATACAGTGAAAGGGAAAAATTAGGACTGGGAAAAACAATCTTAAATATTAAAGAAATCACTAGAAGTGGAGAAATCAAGTGGAAGTACAAAATTAGGTTTATGTGAAAGGTTTGAAAGTAATCTTAAAACTAGGTGGTTAACTAGACTCTATAGTAATAGCAAGCATACTGACACTTTAAAAATTATAATCTTTGTTCCGTCAGACTTTTATGATAAATAAAAAAATACATGTAGAAAGGGGCACCTGTGTGGCTCAGTGGGTTAAGCCTCTGCCTTCAGCTCAGGTCATGATCTCAGGATCCTGGGATCGAGCCTCTCATTGGGGTTTTTGTTCTGCAGGGAGCCTGCTTCCTCCTCTCTCTCTGCCTGCCTTCTCTGCCTACTTGTGATTTCTCTGTCTGTCAAATAAATAAATAAAATCTTTTAAAAATTAAAAAAATACATGTAGAGAGAGCAATGTTTTCTACAAACTTATTAGTAATACATACACAATACATTAATTTCACAAACCTTCATTTATGATCAATTATCTGTAGACTGCTCTAAGGGAGCAGGTGGAGGACAGAAATAAAGGTGCCCTGTGGGCCGTTCCCTGTGGAAGAGCTGAGATTTACTCAGTGAAATGAAGCATTCATGAAAGAGGTAAGTTGGAAGAAACTACACTGCAGTAGGCCAGGGTCTATACAGAGAGGCGGAGTTTGGAGAGGTCAAGAGCCAAAGATTTAGAGGGTCGGAGTGAGTACTGATCATTCTGGATACTATAGATCCATAAGGTCGAATACGATAGCCACTAGCCCCATGTGGCAGATTGAGAACTGAAATATGGCTAATCCTAACTGAAATGCATATTTAAGTGTAAAGTACATACCAGATTTCAAAGACTTGGTATGAAAAAAATGAATATAAAATATTTCATTGATATATTTTGTACCAATTACATCTTGAAATCATAGTATTTTGGATATACTGGGTTTAAGAAACTATATTACTAAAATTAAATTCACTTTCTTCACACTGTAGCTATTTTAAGCACTGTTTTAAGAAGATAAATCTGATTATACTGGTCAAGATAGAATGAGTCGGGGAACTAGATGGAAGAATACCAGGAAGCCTCTAAAAAAATGAGATGAATAGGACCTGGCTTAAGATAGAAACTGAGGTTATCAAAAGGAAAAGGGATCCAAGAAACATCATGAAGGAAGAACCAATAAGAATGTGATTATTAGATAGAAAAAAGGGAGAAGAAAAGTGTCATGGAAAAAAAAGTGAACCCAGGAGTCTGGGAATACAGTTCTTCCATTAAAAGAATTAGAAAACCAGTGAAGGTGTGTGAGGTGGATAGAAAAATGCTGAGCTAGCTGTTGTTGTTATTTTCCTTTCTTTCAACATGTTGAGTTTAAGGTAATGGGAAGCATGCAATTGGCATTTGGGGAAATGACACTGGAACTCAGGAGAAAGGCTGGACTGAGATGTGCATTGAGAAAAACATGATCTTTAATGCTAAGTGAATGAGTTCCAGGAGGAGAAAGCAGAAAGGCAAAGGAAGAGTTGAAGGGAAAAAAACGAATTCACAGCAGGCTTTTATTTTATTTTAAGATTTTATTTGTCAGAGAGAGAGCACAAGGAGGGGGAGCAGCAGGCAGAGGGAGAAGCAGGCTCCCCACTGAGCAAGGAGGCCGATGCAGGGGCTCAATACAAGGGCTCAATCCCAAAACCTGGAGATCATGACCTGAGCTGAAGACAGATACTCAATCAACTGAGCCATCCAGACATCCCTATTTTGTTTTATTTTTTTAAAAGACTTTATTTATTTGAGAGAGAGCAAGCACATGCGTGCATGAGCAGGGGGCAGGGGTGATGGGAGAGGGAGAAGCTGGCACCCAACTGGGAGCCCAATGTGGGATTCCATCCTAGGATCCATCCCAGGACCCTGCGATCATGACCCAAGTCAAAGGCAGCCAGCTGCTCCAACAACTGAGCCACCAGGCACCCCAGGAAGTACGTTTTGAGTGGGTCATGATCAAGGGAGACTCACTGAATTTTGAGCAAGTAAGTGCTATGGTTGAATTTAAATTTTAAGAAAATTAATTTGGTTCTATTTTAAAGGCCAAGCCACAGAATTTAAGAGACCATTTAGCGCAAGCCCTTAGTCTCACAGATGAAATTCAGAGAGATTAAGAGACTTTTCCTTTCTTTTTAAAAAGATTTTATTTATTTATTTAACAGAGAATGCCAGAGAGCAAAAGCAGGGGGAACAGCAGAGGGAGAGGGGGAAGAAGCAGGCTCCCCACTGAGCAGGGCTCCATCCCAGGCGCAGGAGCCAAATGTGCCCTGAGATCATGACCTGAGCTGAAGGCAGATGCTTAACCAACCAAGAAACCCAGGCGCCCTAAGATTAAGACTTTTCTAAGAGAGAACCTTTATTTCTTGACTACTAATGGAGTTTACCTTCTACAATGTCTAAAATTTTAAAATATGCCTGACTCACAGCCCTCTTTGGGCATAGGTACTTTATGGAAGGCAGCTGTCTAATGAGAAAGGAAGGTTGTATGTGAGGGTGTATGAGGATTTGTGAGGTACTTGGTCTGGGACTCTGGGACTGAAACAAGGAGGATCCAGGTCAAGTTGTTTAGGTAAAAAGAAAAGAAAGGGCAATTCCAGCAGTGTGACCTAGTAGAGAGAAAACTGGATGACTAATTAGAAGATCTGGATTCTAGTCCTGGTTATCTGTGGTTATGGGAGAAGACACACTTTTATTTGTCACATCTCTTCCAAAGTTCAAATAAATGTTTTTAGCTGATCATTTGGAACTTGCAATGTATTTCCCAAAGAAGCAGTGTTATAAAACAGAGGTTAGTTTCTCAGATGATCTTCCAGGAATCAATAAAAATTCCACCAGAACTGAAATTAACGCATAATTACAAAGAGAAATACAAATATTTTTTGCAGCATTAATAAATTAGCAAAACAGATTAGCCAAACTAATTATCGTGAGGTTTTTAAAATGGAAAACATTTAATTAGGAGAGGATATGGAACTGAAGGCTGTGACGAATATGAAAGAGAATTACTTCTTGGCACTTTCAAGGTAATCTGAGGCTAACTGGCAAGGCTCACAAATGGAAAAGAGGCAGGAGAGAGAAAGGGAAAAAGAAAGTTTGAGCTGTATGGAATTTTTTTTTTTAAAGATTTTTATTTATTTATTTGACAGAGATCACAAGTAGGCAGAGAGGCAGGCAGAGAGAGAGGAGGAAGCAGGCTCCCTGCGGAACAGAGAGCCTGATGTGGGGCTCAATCCCAGGACTCTGGGATCATGACCTGAGCTGAAGGCAGAGGCTTTAACCCACTGAGCCACCCAGGCACCCAGAGCTGTAAGTTTTTTTTTTTTTTTTAAGATTTTATTTATTTATTTGTCAGGCATAGAGGGAGAGCGAGCGAGTGAGCATAGGCAGACAGAGAGGCAGGCAGAGGCAGAGGGAGAAGCAGGCTCCCTGCCGAGCAAGGAGCCCGATGCGGGACTCGATCCTAGGACGCTGGGATCATGACCTGAGCCGAAGGCAGCCGCTCAACCAACTGAGCCACCCAGGCGTCCCGAGCTGTAAGTATTTTTAAGGAAGCCAATACAAACAGTGTTTCAGGGGTGAAAGAATGGGCCAAGCTGGGAAAAGCCAGAGAGAGATAGAGGTACCATTCTGAAACTAAGGGAGAAATGAAAGAAGGCCAGTGACTAACATACAGGTACAGAGGTCCTAATCCAGACTCCAGGAGATTAGGCCAAAAGTGGGTCCAAGAAATAAATCTGAGCTAGTGAAGTCCCAAGGGAATGGTGGGACAAATATTCAAGACTGGGTCAAAGACTCAGGCTATCAACTCCAAATGTGAGGCTCTATCTGGAGTCCAAATTCAGGGAACTCTGAGGCCACACTTTGAGCCAGACCAGAGACATACTAAGACTCCTTAGCTCTGGGGCCAGAACTGGTTTTAGACTGTTGGTGAAAGATGGGGTTGGGGGAGAGCAAAGCAAGGGGAGGAACCAAGCAAAAAACTACAGACACACAACTAGAGTTAGAGAAGGACAGAAAGAAACAGGTCTTATTATTTTTAAAGATTTATTTTATTTGACATAGAGAGAGACTACACAAGCAGTGGAGTGGGAGAGGGAGAAGCAGGCTTCTCGCTGAGCAGAGAGCCCCAAGCGGGGCTCAATCCCAGGGTTCTGGGATCACTACTACAGCGGAAGGCAGACACTTAAGGACTGAGCCACCCAGGGGCCCAAAGGTGTTAAAGAAAAGAGAGGGAGGGATGGAGGGAGGGAGGAAGAGACAGGTCTGAATTTGGTGTGCCGATGCATAGGAACTCAGACCGGATCCTCAGAAGGAGAAAAGGCGGTGGCAGGGGGAAAGACGCAGGAGGAGGAAAAGGTGCTCAGAGAGATAAACGACTCTCTAACCACCACCAGGGGGCACCTCCAGTTCCAGGACAGTTTTGTTGATTAACAGGACTGGCCAGTGGTGTGGGGGAGGGAAGAGGACAATAGAGTAGCCTTCCAACTAAGGGGCGGGGGGCGGGGTGTAGGGGGTGTGGGGGGTGTTGTAACCAGTACTCAAACATATTGGAGTAACCACATCTTCTCACCTTTCTGCTTCCTGGTGCTGTTCACAGTTCTAGGTACTATTATTACCTGGCTGGCTGGCAGGGACAATTGAGAGGCAAGGTTAAAAAAAGGTTAAATAATGATAAAAGATACAGGCAAAAATGAGAAGACAGAGGGAGAACTAGGAAAAAGAAACTGGGGAAAGAACAGTCAGGATATAATGGATTAGACATGAACATGAAGACCGTAGCTGTTTTTAAAAAGAGAGGGAAAAGTCAAACTGACCTGTGAGGAAATGAGGAAAGACAGGAAGAGAAAGTCCTGAAAACAGCTAATTCAGTTTATGTGATTAATTCCACAGTGGCTTGTCACCCCTTTCACATCTCATCTATTAATAGGATATCTACAGAAGAGCTGTGCTTTATAAACACACAAAACTGGAGCCTTTGCTCTTTGGGAGCATTTAGATATATGTTCATTTTTGTCAAAGATGAAAGAAAGCATGTGGTAGAATTGGAGGATGAATTTCAAATCACTAAATAGTTCCAGGTAATAAAGAACAAAACCGCATAACTTTGGGGCCCGTTTCCAAGCCAGGAGGGGGCATTGGGGGAGCCAGTGTTAGAAGTATTTTGACTCATGAAAGATACATTTAAATACACTTTAAGAATTTGGCTTTTCTTTTTCCTTAAATGCTGCTTTTTTTTTTTTTTTAAAGATTTTATCTATTCACTTGACAGAGAGAAATCACAAGTAGATGGGAGAGGCAGGCAGAGAGAGAGAGAGAGAGGGAAGCAGGCTCCCCGCTGAGCAGAGAGCCCGATGCGCGACTCGATCCCAGCACCCCGAGATCATGACCCGAGCCGAAGGCAGCGGCCTAACCCACTGAGCCACCCAGGCGCCCCTTAAATGCTGCTTTATGAAAACACAACAGGTTATTAAAATGACCAGAATAAAGTGTGTGTGTGGGGGGGGCTGTTCCAGACAGCCCACTCCAAAATCTATCACATAAATCCGCTCGTCATTTTTCTCCAGATTTTGCACTGCTCAGGGTACAAGAGGATCTTTGATTTAGCCACTGGACACTTTATAACTGTGCCTGTCACTCAGTAAGTACTTGAGTACTTTAGGGGAAGGTCAGGGGTAGTGTTTACTAACCCAGAGGCAGATACAGAACCCGGCTAAGGCCCTCAAAGATTGAGAAATACCCAGAACTAAAAACGTTAACTGCAATGACCAATACAAGTCTCTGGGCATTCACTGTCGTTTTTCCACATTGCTGGTCTGGTTTTGAGGGGTTTTATTCTTCCTTCGGACTTAGCAGAATTGTAACGTACTACAGAATTTAATATTTCTAAAGCAGACACCTCAACACTCCTCTCCCAGAGCACATTCCCTCAGCCTGGGCGTGCAGATCTCTACCCCTCCCAGAGTACACTCCTCAGACCACCTCCCGTTTCCCATCCCCCAGCTTTCTAACTACATTGTGCGCACTCTTCCAGGCAGCTTTTCTGCAGCCAGGGCAGTTGCAGGGCTCCGAGCCCGTCTTCTCTGGGGCGGTCACACGTGTCCATTCCCTGGGGTGGGTGGGTGGGGGTGTCGCTCTTCGCGCAAGGCTGCTGATTGGTGCCTCCCCCTACCCCACCCTTCCCGCCGCTCTCCAGCCTCCATCCTACTTGGTTCCAGCTTAACCAGCCCCACCACCTTCTTTCCTTGGAGAGAAGAGCTACTTTAGATCTCCTTGGAACACCGTTCTTGGATGGAATAAAAGTGCTGAGAACAGGTGGAAATCACTTTATCTCGCCAGGCCTCACATTTCTGGGGGCTACAACCCACTGGTTCTCCAGGGATACTCTCAGCACCAATAATAACTGAACTCTCTCACACGTGCGTGTTTCGGGATCTAGCCCCTACCGAAAGCACCACCCGGCGGGCCCTTTAAAAGGGCGCGACCACTAAGGCCAAGTGGGGGGTGGGAGAGACCCTTATTGTCCTCATTGGTCCAAGTCAGTAAACTCCTCCGTCCCAAACACCTGGAAAGCGTAGTGAGTCCCACGGCAGTTGATTGGGGGGTACTTCGCTCCCTTCAAGCCACACTCCTCTTCTTTCTTGGGGCGCTCAGTTCCCTCTCCCCTCCCCCTCTCTTCCAATTGCAGCTGTCCGGACTGGGGGTGGGGAGCGGGGGCGGGGGTTGTTGTTGTGGTGAGGGCAGCCCCGCCCCCTCCTCGTGGGCGGCCCCTCCCCCAGGCCCTCTGTTCGGCCCCCTCCCCCCGCCCCCCCCAGCCCCATCTGTTTTCCCCAGCGGTGAGATGATTATATTGTATGGTACTGGGGGCGGCCGTAGCCGCAGCCGCAGGATGGGGCGCGCGCGCGGACCCCGTCGGCAGCCGGAGCAGCAGACGCCTCAGTAACTCGGGCCCCCGAGCCGCCGCCCCCCGCCCGGGTCGCCCGCCCTCAGCTCATGCACTCGCCGAGCGGCGGCAGCAGCGGGAGTAACAGCCGCCGCCGCAGCCGCCGCCACCCCCGCCCGAGAAGCTGAGGCGCTGAGGCGCTGCGACGCGGCGGGAGTCCGAGGCGGGCGGGCGAGCGGTGCGCGGGCAGCGTGGGGCCGCCGAGGCGCGCTTGGGGTTCGGGGCCGCCGCCGCCACCGCCGCGCCTGGGAGATGTGCCCGGAGGAGGGCGGCGCGGCCGGGCTGGGCGAGCTCCGCTCCTGGTGGGAAGTCCCGGCCATCGCGCACTTCTGCTCGCTCTTTCGCACCGCGTTCCGTCTGCCCGACTTTGAGATCGAGGTGAGTGGCCGCGAGGAGCGGGAGAGGTGGCGCACCCCGCGCCCCTTTCTCCCCAGCCCCCCTCGGGAGTCTGGGAGCACCGTGCGGGAGGGAGCGGGGGGCACGCGGAGACTGGCCGGTAGTCCGCAGCCAGGGGAAGGGCTCGGAGGTGGGGGCACGAGGCGCTGAAGGGCCAGAGCGCGGGCGGGGGACGCCAAGTGCCGGCGTCCGGGCTCGGGACGTTCGCTCGTGGCCGCCGTACCCACCCGCGCCTTCCGGGGCCAGTCGAAGCGGGCGGCGGGAGGGCGGGGGGAGAGTGCGCTTTTGTACGAGTGGGACCCGGCCGACTCTCCCGGGACTTCTCGGGCAGGAGGCTGAGTGTGTGGGGAGAGTGCGTGCGCGCGCTCCCTGCCCGGTGCCATTGAAGCGGCGAGCCAGCTGCTCCGGGCGGGGACGGGGTACGGGCTGGATTAACTCGGACCGGGCCGGGAGGCGGCCTGCGGCCGTTTGGGGGAGGGGTCTGTCGTGCAGTGGGGAGGCTCGCCCCCACTTCGGCGGGCGCGTGGAGGGGGAATCGGACTTTGCAGACTGCCGGAGGCCCGCGACTCTCGGGGGCGCTTGGGTTAACTTCGGGCCGGCGGTGATGGGGGCCTGGGCTCGGGGGCGCGCTCTCCTCCGGGGAGCCGCCCGGCGCTCGCCCTTGCTCGGGGCTCCGAGGCGGAGGGAAAGTTTAGGACTCCGTTATTCTTTAATAGCGCCTTTCCTCGGAACATACAGCCCTCTTTATGCGGGGACCTCGGGAGCTCTTTGAGTTGATTTCGCCACCATTATCCCTCCGGGCGAGCGTGTTGTAAAGGGATGGCTTTTCTGGCCAGGCCGAAGGTGCTTTCAAACCCGGGGCTTTGTGATAACCGGACTAAAATCAGGGGGTCCTAGTAGCAGGGATGGTGGCGGGAGTGTGAGGAATGGAATGTACACGACGGCCCGGACGAGTACCCAGCCCCTACAAGCATCCGTCCTCCTTTCTTTTATTTTTATTTTTGGAAGGGGGTGTGAAATATTTGATTGGTTGGCAGGTTGAATTGCTTGCCCTCCTATGGCAATGTATATGTAGTGGACTTACCACCTTTTGCCTTGGACAAAGGTAAAGGGAAACTGTTGGTCAGTTTTTTTCTTTTCAGTTCTGCCAATGAGTTCCCCAATGGAGTAATCAAAATAAGAATTACTCTTTTCGAGGAACACGTAGTTGTTGTTGCCTCCCCACCCCCACCTATCCTACTTTCTGCCATTTTTGGATTGATTTTAGTTCGTTTATTCTTAGGATTTTTGCCTCACCTTTGTTTTTAGATTCAGTGTTGTTTGTGGAAATATCATTTGCTTCTTGTATGAATGAAGTGTTGAAACTTAACTCTTGTTGCAGAGTTAATGAAATTGGGAAAATAAAAAGATCGAAAGAAGTACGGTGGGAGAATGTGGGCCCATAAACTAGAACCACCTTCTGGCCTTTGGCGATTCTTAGTCCGGAAGCTGAGTAAAGCAATGTGATTAAATCGTAGGCTTCTGTTTTTAGGAAGATGTAATAACTTGGGCATTTTAGATAGCACCACAGCGTTTGCTTTCAAAGTTTGAACTTAATTGTAATAAGCATGGTCTTTACTAAAAATGTTAGTAGGATAACTGTTTTTATTTGGGGATGCTTAAATTCAAGAGATGCTTAACGGTTATTTTGGTAATACTGTTTTCTTTTAGTTGGTATAAAATCGTGAGTAGTTAAATTCTGTCGTGCTGCTCAAAATGGTGGCTGTTGTGGGAGGTGTTGCTTGTGTCTGTGCCATCTTGGGTGATGATAGTAAACTTGTCCCCTAGCCCATTTTCTCCCTTGCAAGATAATAAAGTTGAGGTGACATTGAATTACAAGTTGAGACTTTAAGGACCCATTCTAAAAATACTGTGGAAAAATTTATCGTCCAAAATCTGTATACTCCCATTTTGTTGATGGAAAAATAGAGGTAACTAATTTTACCTTAAATTGTTACAGATACCTAGAGTAATCTTTAAATAACTTATTTCTAAAAAATAAACTTGTGGTTTCTAAGTATTACCTGGTGTAATTCCTAAGGAAATGTAAGCTGATCAAAGAGTTCAAATTTGTATGAACAAAAGAAGTGAAAAATCATTGTTACAGGTGAATAATTTGGGCTCTTTGAGATGATCTCTCCTTTGATTGGAGCGATTCTTGGAAGTGACACTGTTTTTAAACTGCATGCTGTTTGAAATACTTGCAACACGAATAAATATTTGGAATCCATATGCACATTTTTGTAATTATCCATACTGTTTTTACTAGAAGTTCAGTAAGTAGGTAACAGATGACAGTGACTTTTTAACTTCTGCAGTTCCCTTGTAACCGTCTCACGTGAGGTTTGTTTTGACATGGTTAATGCAAATTGTAACTTAAAGTTTTCAGTAGTTATCAGAAATTAAAATTAGTCTTTTTTAGGCTTCTAACAGATTTGACACATGATATTGCAGAAACTCACTGAAAACATCAGATTTATGTATGTATGTAATCTCTACACCTAACATGGGGCTCAAACTCACAACCCCTAGATGGAGTCCCACGGCCCCTGAAAACATCAGTTTTAGTTCAAGTATAAATAAATAATTTTTAAATTAATTATTATTATTTTTTGCTTAGGTGATTTTTTAATAACAGTTTATTGTCCTGACAGTTTGAGAAACAATCCCTTGGTTAGAGTGTATGATACAATGGAAGACCCTCCTTAAACAGAACAAAAAACTAATTCTGATGCTGAATTGTATTTGTGAGGCCAACTGGAAAGGCCCTACCATCTTAATTTACTGCTACTTTAAAGGGTAAAAATGATGAATAATACCAAGTGGTAGAAGTTGTATATCAGCTTTTTTAGGAAACCAGTTTTCAGCTATCCTTGACCACCAACCTGAACTCATGGATTTGTAGAAAATTTAGGAAGTGGAATCCTCAAGGACTTGGCTTCTATTTATCTAGAATGAAGTAATCTCTTAGATAGGTGAAGGGCTCGGAGGATTCATGCTGCCATTCTGCAAAAGGTCAATATCTCCCACTTACAGAACTGGTCCCTAAAACATGGATAGTTTTATTTTTTCTTGTAAAAAAACTTTTTGCTCTGTTGATCAACCTTCAGTGTATTGGATTTCTTTAGGGATTCTGTAATCATCAGATGGAAAATCTGTGAATGTGTAGGTAATGCTTTAAGTTTAGAATATCTGGTTTGAAAAATAATACTGATGTTATATAAACCTTGAAAATTATAGCACCATGTAGGTAAGAGAATTAAAATCACCCATAATTCCACCACTAAGAGATAAAAGCTATTAACTGTTAACATTGTATTCCTCCTCTCAGGGATAAAAGCTATTAACTGTTAACATATTTAGAAATTCCCAAATATGCCCACAATGTATTTGTGGCTTAGGTTAGGTACTGTTTTTATTTTTCAGAGGAGGAGATTGAAGTATAGCTGGACAACAGGAGGTTAATGAAACTGAATTCAGTGGTTGGTATTATTAAGAGCCCCTACTCAATTAGGTGCTTAACTTCGAAATGGGAGATTACCAAAGAAACTCCTAATTCTTTTGTGTCAGAAGATTATCTGTTAATATTTCAGAAACATTTCATTTAAATAAAGTGTTTTATAATTGTTTAACATTCCAGTGGGTTAGGCTGGTTAAGTTTTTTTTCCCAATTTGAGAAGTGAAGAATGGTGAATTGACCTCTGCAAAGATTTAATGCTGATTTTTTCCCCCCTCCTTACCAGGTTCTCCTTACAGTAACTGTAATGTGTTGATCAAAGTAAGGGAAGGGAGTGTGGAGTCATTTGAAGAGTTTGGTCTGGAGTTATGACGGGTATGGGGGTGTGGGCAGAAATCCCATCACAAACATTTTGGGAATATTTTCCTCTAGAGAAGAGACTGTGGTGTCTCTAGGTGGCTCTTTGAAAATGGTCATGATAGTTTGTGTATTAGCAACGTGGTGAAAATAATCTGATTGTCAGTGCCTACTCTTTTCCCTGAGCTTTGTGCTGTTGAGTACTGAATCCTTTACCTACTTCTTACTTGGCTCTCCTTCCTGGTTGTGGTTGTACATAGGTAAAGTCTCTAACCTAATGAACATGATGATCTGGGGCCACTATCTTTAATTCAGATTCCCAAATTACACCATTGTTGTTTCCTTGGATCCAATCCCTTTTTCAAGGTTACCAAGCCATAAATTTTTATTTTAAAAAATTTTTATTTATTTATTTTTTAAAAATATTTTATTTATTTATTTGACAGAGAGAGAGATCACAAGTAGGTAGAGAGGCAGGCAGAGAGAGAGGGGGGAAGCAGGCTCCCTGCGGAGCAGAGAGCCCAATGCGGGGCTCGATCCCAGGACTCTGAGATCATGACCTGAACCGAAGGCAGCGGCTTAAGCCACTGAGCCACCCAGGCGCCCCCAAAATTTTTCATTTTTTTTTTAAAGTACTTTCTACACCCAACATGGGGCTCGAACTCCTGTCCCTGAGATCAAGAGCCCCATGCCCTACTGACTGAGCCATTCAGGCGCCCCCCAAGGCATAAATTATTCAGCATGAAAATAAGAAACAAGAATTGCTGATAGTAACTTATTAGTACATCTTTCATACCAGCAGTTCTTGAGCCTGGGCCTGTGGATGGGCCATAGGAGATTTAATGTTGTGTGCATATATGCAGTTTGCTGGAGGAGAGGGTCCTGTTGCTTTCAAATTCTGAAAGAGGTCCCCAACCACACTAAGGTTGAAAAGCCCTGAGCTAGATGAAAGAATGAGTTAACCTTGACTAGGGGAACCAGAAGCCTAGTTTATTACACAAAATGCACTAGACTAGGAGTTAGGAAACTTGAATTCTTAACTCTAATTGTTCCATTAACTTGCTCTGTGACCTTGACAGGTTGGAATAGCCTAATGATAAATGGCACTTGCATAGTACTTGGTACATTTTTCCAAATGTTATCTCATTTATTTTATTGATTGGTTGTACTGATTTTATTTATTTAAAGTAAGCTCTACACCCAACCTGGGGCTTGAACTCATGACCCTGAGATCAAGAGCTGGATGCTCTACCAACTGAGCCAACCTGCTGTCCCCAAGTGGTATCTCATTTGATCCTTAGCTATCACTGTGAGGTAGGAATTATCCTCATTTTACAGATAAGGAGATTGGAAATACAGAGACTGAGTTGCTTCCAGGTAGACTGTCACCCGGATCTTAGGTGCTTAGATAACAAATTCTTTGCCATTACTACTGTATCATACTGTTCTGATTTCGTTATCTAAAATGAAGGACTAGGCCTATAAGTAATGGCCAAGCCTCCATAGTACAAATCTTGAGATCTTTGATTTTTAATAATGTGGAGTACAGAAGATCCTTTTAAAACATTTTTTTTTTAACAGCTTTTATTTATTATTCAGAGAGAGGGCACATATGCACAAGCAGGGGAGGCAGCAGGCAGGGGGGAAGCAGGCTCCTGACTGAGCAAGGAGCCCAATGTGGGACTCAAGCCCCGGACCCTGGATCATGACCTGAGGTGAAAGCAGATTCTTTTATTTTATTTTATTTTATTTTATTTTATTTATTTGACAGAGATCACAAGTAGGCAGAGAGGCTAGCAGAGAGAGAGGAGGAAGCAAGCTCCCTGCCAAACAGAGAGCCTGATGTGGGGCTGGATCCCAGGACCCTGAGATCATGACCTGAGCTGAAGGCAGGCTTAACCCACTGAACCACCCAGGTGCCCCTGAAGGCAGATTCTTAACTGAGCCACCCAGACATCCCCCTTTTAATACTTCTGCCAAACTAAGTACAGTGTCAAGTTCATGATTCCTTCCCTTCCTCCCTCCCTTTCTTTTTTCCCCTCCCTCTCTCTCTCCTTCTTTCTTTCTTCCTTTATTTCTCTCACTCTTTCTTTCTTTCTTCCAAGATTTTATTTATTTGACAGAGAGACAGAGTGCGAGAGGGAACACAAGCAGGGGGAGTGGGAGAGGGAGAAGTAGGCTTCCACAAGAGCAGGGTGGCTGGATCCCAGGACCCTGGGATCATGACCTGAGCTGAAGGCAGATGCTCAACGACTGAACCACCCAGGCACCCTTTTTTTTTTTTTAAATGATTTTATTTATCTGTTAGAGAGAGAGGAAGCACAAGCAGGGAGGGAGTGGCAGAGAGATAAGCAGGCTCCCTGCTGAGCAGGGAACCCCATGTGGGCCTCGATTCCAGGACCCTGGGATCATGACCTTAGCTGAAGGCAGACACTTAAGGACTTAGCAACCCAAGTGCCCTGTTTCCATTTCTTTCTTTTAGCAAGTTTTTTTTTTTAAGATTTGATTTTAATTAATTTTTTAAAAAAGATTTTATTTATTCATTTAAGACACAGAGAGAATGCTGGGGAAGAGGTAGGTAAGAACGAGCAGACTTCCTGCTGAGCCAGGAGCCTGATGCAGGACTCCATCCCAGGACCCTGAGATCATGACCTGAGCCTAAGGCAGATGCTTAACCATCTGAGCCACCCATGCACCCCTTAGCAAGTATTTTTGAGCATCTATCATGTATTAGATAATGGAGGTACAAGATGTGAATATAACACAAAAATATCTTCCTTCATTTCAGTGGAAGGAAACAGACAGTAAAGCAGTTGGTAAGAGTAATATGTCAGAGGACATTAAAAAACAAAACTGTGAAGGCATAGGGAGGCCCAGTTGAGGGGATAGATTGTCGTAATAAAAAACAGGCTGGTTAGAAAAAAAAAAAAAGTCTGGTTAGGTATGGCCTCAGTGAGAAGATGGCCTTTGAGCAGGACTGCTCAAAAGGAGATTTGTGATTTAAAATGATTTAAAAATTAGTAGTTTGTGACACGATTCTATAAGGTAAGGTACCAGATAATATTTTGTAAAGATTCAAGATCTGTTCCTTCTCCGAGGGGTAAAGCCCAAGCACAGATGTGAATTACAGAGGGGCAAATCTTGGTACAGTTTGAAATCCTGAAAGGGGAAAATGTTCTCTCAGAGAACATTATCATATATATGTCTCCAAAAGTGAGGGGCACTTGGCTGCCTCAGTCAGTAAAGCATGTGACTCTTGATCTCAGGCATGGGAGTTCAGCCCCACGTTGGGTGTGGAGATGACTTAAAAATTTCTCCCCAAAAGTGAATACTGGATCCCCTTTCTGTTTATTTTTAATTTTTAAAAGATTATTTGTTTATTTTATTTGAGAGATAGAGAGCATGAGAGGGAAGAAGGTAAGCAGACTATCCGTGGAGCTGGGAGCTCAATGGGGGACTTGGCCTGAGAACTCCCGGGGATCATGACCCAAGCCAAAGGCAGTCGCTTAACCAACTGAGCCACCCAGCCCCCAACCCCTTTCTGTTTATACCAACGTTTTAAAAGGGAAAGCTTCCTTTGCCAACCATGTGAACCATCAGTGGGGTAGTTGGGAGCTTCCACAGTCCTAGAAAGGGCAATACCCTCTCATCTCTGAAGGACAGCCTATGTTACCATCTGGTTTGCTATACGACGGAAGTTCAGTTCAGTGTTGCTTAATTTTCTGGAACATCGTTAGGATAGCCTAAAATACACCTTGGCACCATTTGGTGCAACGGACTGTCTGCTCTTTGATCAGGAGAGGCTCTGCACTGGGTTCTTGTGTGTTAGGAGTAACAGTGAGGAGCATTAGCAGAATGCTGAAACACTGGGGGTGCAAAAGCTGGTTTAGGTAAAAATTCAAGGGGACAGAATTGTGCAACTTCTAACTGTATGGTTTTAGATCTAATTGATGTGATTGAACATATTTTCAAAAGGAATCAAGCAGAAAGTCAGGAACCTGGATTGTGGGCCTACCTCATTAACTTGATTTACAATCTTAGGCAGATTTTTGGTTTGCTCCATACGTTTGAAATGCCCCATACATAAAATTGGAATTTTAGAGTAGATGATTCTTAGATTTTCCTAGGTCTTAAGTTCTAGGAATGGTTCTCAGCATGCATTGCACTATTAATTGATTCAGAAAATCATCGCCCTCGCTAACAGGGTCAAGGTTGTGACCTGTATTAGGATCCGTGTTTTAGGGCGCCTGGGTGGCTCAGTGGGTTAAGCCGCTGCCTTCGGCTCAGGTCATGATCTCAGGGTCCTGGGATCGAGTCCCGCATCGGGCTCTCTGCTCAGCAGGGAGTCTGCTTCCCTTCCTCTCTCTCTGCCTGCCTCTCCGTCTACTTGTGATTTCTCTCTGTCAAATAAATAAAAAAAAAAAAAAAAAAAAGGATCCGTGTTTTACAAATTAATTTTGAAAGCTATGAATCCATATTTGATGTGTTTATGGATTATATGAACTTGTCTTTCTGTGGAAATCTTGTCTGCAGACACACTGCTTTGAAAGTAGATTTTAGGACTTGATGATTGATATTTTCACTACCTCCAAGGTCCTCGAACTGAGCTCTAAGGTTTTGTATTTTGAGATTGTGAGGAATTCTGGAGGTTGAAGGTCTTGAGTTATGTTATATTCCCTTCAGGGGGGATGAATTCTGGAGGATGAAGGTCTTGAGTTATGTTATATTCCCTTCACTTCTGTTTCTTCACTTATATTTAACATCATTCATACTTTGAACTTCGAATGATCCAGGTGTAGCTTCAGGCATCTGACTTTCTTATTTGGTATTAGAGTCTTTTTAGAAAGCCATGTTGTCTTTCTGTATTTTCATATTTCAATAGATGCTGTTCCTTAGGTGCTTTTATTATACCTTTTTTACATTATCTTCTAACATTAATTTATATTTAAAAACTTGGGAAAGGTCTTTGAGTAATTCTTATAATTAAGAATTGTTAGATAATAATATTGAGCTCAGAATTCTGTGGGTTTCTTTAAGGCTTGGGGATTCTTGCCTCAGCATTATTGGTATTTTGGATCAGATAAGTCTTTGTTGTGGAAAAGCTGTCATACACATTTTAAGCTGTCTAGAGCATCTCTGGCCTCTACCCTCTATATGCCAGTAGCATCCCCAGTCATGACAAATAAAATTATCTCCAGACATTCCCCACATAATGGGGAAGGCTTTTTTCAGTTCATTGTATAAAAGGTACACTGTGAAGAAGCTAAGTTTTTTCTTCTAATAGTAATTTTTTTTCTTAAATGCAAACCTTTAGGTTTATAAAAGCTGAAGGAAGTTAAAGTTGCTTGGAGATGTGCATGTAGTAGTAATTGCACGTCAGAAAACTGGGAAGCAGAGGTTTTAATATTTTTCTATCCTGGGGAGTCATTTAAGGGGAGAAGTAAACCAATAGAGGGTGTTGTGGGGTTAACTGGATCCCTGAAAGAAAGGCCTCCCTTAGGCAAGGCCTGGCTTTCCGGCACTGTTGGGGAAGAGGGGTGTTGGGCTATTTAGCCTCAGGCTGGCTTCTGTGCTGCCATTGCCTGTCAGGCACAGGGTCTTCTTGACAGATCTCCCGAGCCTCGCACAGTGGTAGACTGTGGGGAGTGGGGGTGGTTAGTTATGACCAGGTTGAAAGTTCAGTGAGACGTAAGTTGAGGGGGTGGGTGTGTGCACACGCGTATGCTTATATATCTGAGACATAAGGGTAGATCGTTATACAGAGTGTATTACTCCATCAGAATTTTTGTCTTAGAACACACCCATCACAGAACCTTTCTTGAGGTTGCTCTCAGTATTTTTCATGATTTCTCCCACTGGATTTTCCTTGTAGGCAAGTATGGCAAAATAGTTTATGGATCAAGTAGGTTTTCGTTTTGGTTTGGAACAAAAATTGTATTGTGATGGATGGTGACTTAGAGGTAAAAGTCTAGGAAGAAAGATACTGTAGAACTTCAAGGGAGATGGTGTCATTGTCTGTGGCCTCCAAAGGTATCTTTTATGTGGAGTGTCCATCTCAGCATCCCTGGTTGCCATCTTGTGGTGTTTGGTCTCCGCAGGGATCCATCACCTTATTTTTTGTTCTTTATCTTTCTTGACTGGGAGCTAAGGCCTGACCACACGTTTTTTTCTCTGCTACTCCATTGTTGTGCTAATCTACTGCTGTCGTCCAAGTTCATTTTGGGCTGTGGTGGAGGAAAGTGGAATTTCTGGCCTGAATCAAGGTATTAAATTCCAGAATCTGCATAAATAGGTTGAGGTGAAGTCAGTCACTTTTGCAGCCAAAGGCAGTTTTCTCCTTCAGGAGGGCAAATGACCCCTCAGAATAATTCTGTTTGGCAGAACTGAAAGACAGTTCTGCACATCATTACTCACGCACCCCTTTAAAATGGTATATGGCTTGTGTAAAAATATATGAAATACAGTATTTTGTTCTCCTGTTTAAATTCCCTGACCTCATGTGACCTTTATGATTGGATTGGCTTTAAGTGATGTCATGTTCTTGTAAGTTTCATACTATAATGGTCAGCTTTTAGCTTTGATTCTACAGCCCAGACTCTTTAGGAGCAGTGTTCTACTTTTTCCCAAGGGTGGGTTTGCTAGAGTAACTGCCTGACTTGGCAATATGTCACTGAGGCATGTGGCCACCTGAATTAAATGTGTGAATGGTTGTCATAGCAGACTGTGTGCATCCTTCTGTGCCCCTCCCCCCCAATAACCTCTAAAAATACATGAAAATAGAGGATGTGTTAGGGTCACAATTGTACTAACTTACTGCATGTTTTTAATGTTGAACCTTTAAATCCCCTCCAATTAATAATTCCTAGGAATGGAATGAGTTCTTGCAATTGTGAATGCTGTTAAGCAGTCTGGTTGGCTATAACTGGTTTTTCTCCTGACCAGTTCCTTTTAATGAACACCACTTCCCTGAGTGTTCATTGTTTCAGCAACAATGGGCCTAAGGACAGTCAATTTGCTTGATAGAAAATGTGTTAAATTAACAGATCTACTTCTTTAGCAAATCTTTTCACTCCCCCATTCCCTATTGTGTTTTCTCTGTCTCCCTGAAAGGTTGTGTTTGCTGATTCTTTTAGGTGTGGGAGACAGTTTTTATAATCAGTGTCCTGAAGTTCTTTGTTCAGGAGACACCTATTTGGGGGAAAGGTGATTTAAAGAAAAATTTCACCTGTTGGCATAATTAAAGCGTCTAACTTTTTTCCCCCCATTCTTAGACTGGTATTGATTTGGTTTAGTATCCTACACAGATTTATTATTTTCCCCCCACATTGTTTCTGAAAGACTTCTCTCACCTCATTTCCATTGTGTTAAAGCAGGCCTCTCTACAGGACTTTGGGGATTGGGAGTGGAATGTTCTAATTGATGGTGAGGATACTTATGTCCTCCTAACACTAAATTTTCATCACTTTCAGTGATGGAGCCCATCATAACTTTACGTGGATTTCTGTAATTTGCAACTCTTTCAAGTAATAGTCAAATTAAAAGGAAAATGAAAATCTCAAATCCCAATCAGTCTGTCTTGTTTTTGTTATTAATACTCAGGTTTCAGAAGTACGTGACAAGATTGCTATTCTGCTGCCCTCCGGAATTACAGTATTTTTTTAAAGTGGGTGGGTAGCAGTGATAGTGGAAAACATATGTTATGTGCCAGACGAGTTATAGAATGTATGAACTCTAGGAATTCAGGGGCAGGCAGTGATCATGAACAAAATGCTTTCTAGAGAAGGCAGGCTTTGGAGGTTCATATTGAGTAAGTCAGAAAAATCTACTTAGATCAGAGTTCTTTTCTTAGAAAGGGCTAATAAAAAATGAGGTTGAGAAATCATAAGCCAGACATTGCAGTAAACCTTGAATGCCAGGCTCACTGGTGTTAAACATTTTTATTTAGGCGTTGAAGTTTAAGACAAGAATGACAAAATTTTAGACAGAATGTCCTGTGTACTAAAGGTTTTAGATTAAATCTGGTCTTGGAAGCTTGGATAGAACAGAGTGAAGGAAGAAAGACTAGTTTAAGTATTGGAGTAGAAATGAGTGAAATGCTGAAGGTAGTGTAATAGGTGTTATTGCAGAATGGGTAGGACTAGATGATTAATAATGTTGGATGCATAAAGAAGGTTGAATCAATTAAGGATGTTTTTGGCTACAAGTAAAGCATGTCGTACTAATAGCTTAAAACGCTTTGGACCAGCCTGGGACGGAGTCCGGAGGAATGTGGTTTCTGGCAGATATGGCAGCTCTGAAGAGTATAGTTCAGTAGTTGGCAGTGGTGCTCCCCATGGTCACAGGATGGATTCTGCAGCTCCCAGGTCTGCATTGCTGAGTGATGCAGAGAAGTGTAAGAAAATTACAATTGAAAACAGCCATTGAGTTGGTGATTTGAAGAGGTCAGAGATATCTTCAGAGAAGCCTCTTTGAAAGAGAAAGAGAGAGGCTAAAGCTGCATTCTCCTGGAATGAAAGAGGAAGAGAGTTCTCTAGGAAGCTTAAGAAAATGATGGAAAAGAAGGAACTTAAAAAGATTTTTCAAGAATAATCCAAAAAGAAATCTTCGTTCTTACATGGTTAACATTAATGTACGGAGGGAGTCAATTAATAGTACAGTTTTTGTTTGTTTATTTAAAGAAAAGCCAGCCTGTTTCCAAATTCTACTCTGTGTTATACCAGCAATCCTTCCTTTCTCCCTCCAGTTACTGGGAGGGGGCTGGTAGTTACCCCACCTAAGACTGTCAGTTGCTCAGTGCTTTAGCTTCCTGTTTAGTAAAATGAAAATCCAGACACAGAAATGTACGCTTTTAATCTTTAGAATTTTAGATTTACTCTTGATTAACTCTTGATTGTTTGGAATACTTCAGTTTTTAGTTTTTCTGTTGTTAAGTATTTAATGATCTGTAAGACTGCTACTTAATGCAACTCTGTGATCCTTTTGTAATGGGCATTTATTTACAAATAAGACAGGTATTAATGATAAATATTCTGCTAACACATTCCCCAAGTCCGATGGAAGTTACAGAAGAACAGAAGGCATTTTTTGCTTATTTGTCTTATCTCCCTGTTGGCTCTACAGAACATTTTGGAGGGTATCTGGCAGTTCTAGTAGCCCCTTACCACTTCTCCCTCCTCCTGGGTGGAGTAAGTCTATATCCTGGCTAGTAATCTAACACATCTTGCAAGAAAAGATGAACTGGGTCAATCAAATACCCATTCTTGAGAGTGTAACCTAGGAAATGTAAGGATTATCGAGTTAGTGTGGAAAAGAAGCTGAAAGGTCACTGTGAGAAGCCATGATAAAAGCCAAAAAAATTGTGCATATGAGGCAGCAGAAACTGCCAGACACTCAGCATTAGAGGAATTAATGGGAAGGTTCCAGCTCTAGTCCCTTGGCATATATCCTATAGGAACCTCCAAGCATCTGAGGGAGTCTGCATGCCTTGCCCCCCAAAGAACCTAACACCTTCCTCATTTCTCTATGTGCATATAGTAAATATTTATAAAGGTAGGCTCATACTTTTACATACTCAAAAGGATCCTGTTTTACTTAGTTAACAGTATTACATGATATAGAATGCCCTATATATATCTGAAGGTTGATAAGAGTGTAGGTCTTTTTTTAAAATAGGCTCCATGCCCAATGGAGTCATCTCTACCTTATGACTTTTAATAGCTTCAAAGTATTGGCACTCTCATCCATTTAGCCAATTTTCTATGGGGCATTGAGGTTATTTTAGTCGTTTTCTGTCATTACAATCATGAGCAGAAATTTTTTCCCCAAGAATATTTTTTTAAATTTTTGTTTTTTATTTTTTTATTTTTTAAAATTAATGTATAATGCTGTTTTAAATTTTTAAATAATCTCCACACCCAGCTTGGGGCTCAAACTCATGATCAAGAGTCATAAGCACTTCTGACTGAGCTAGCCACGTTCCCCAGATTAGTGTTTTTAATGATTAGACTTTTGTTATTACCTTCTTTTTGAAGTCATAAGTTTTGAGTTTTCTTCATTCATTTTTAAAATCTTCTATTTTATGAATTTGGTGCCAGCAGTGGGTGCTCTAGGCAGGCTTCAGGTGTTTCTTATGCATCAGCTTACATCTTTTTTAAAATTGAGATATGGTGGACATATAACGTTATTAGTTTCAGGTATACAACATAATGATTTGATACTGTATATACTGTGATGTGATTATCACAGTAAGTCTTGTTAATATCCGTCACCGCATATAGTTACAGATATTTTTTCTAGCGATGAGAATTTTATTTTTTATTTTTTCAAAGATTTTTATTTATTTAATAGAGAGACACAGTGAGAGAGAGAACACAAGCAGGGAGAGTGGGAGAAGGAGAAGCAGACTTCCCGCTGAGCAGGGAGCCGGTGCAGGGCTCTATCCCTGGACCCCGGGATCATGACCTGAGCCTAAGGCAGCAACTTAGTGACTGAGCCACCCCAGGCATCCCATGATAAGAACTTTAAAAGACCAACTCTCTTAGGGGGGCCTGGCTGACTTAGTCAATAGAGCATGGAACTCTCGATCTCAGGGTTGTGAGTTCAAGCCTCACATTGGGCATGGAGCCTATTTTAAAAAAAGACCGACACTCTTATCAACCTTCAGATATATAGTACAGTATTGTATATTGTGGTCACTGCCATACATAACATCCCCAGGATTTACTTATTTTATAACTGGAAATTTGTACCTTTTGACTACCATATTGCCCACCCCCTACTCTGCCTCTAGCAGCCACCAATGCATTCTCTGTATCCGTGAGTTTGGTGGGTAGATTATTATTAATTATTAATAATAATTATTAAATTAATAGTAATATATTTTAAATTTAAATAATAACTAAATTAAATTTATGATTAAATTTAAATCACAAATTATTATAAATTATTAATCTAATAATTAAACATTATTGTTTTTATCTTTTTTTAAGATTTCACACATAAATAAGATCATACACTATTTGTCTTTCTCTGACTTATTTCATTGAGCATAATGCCCTCAAGTTCTTTTTTTTTTTTTTAAGATTTTATTTATCTATTTAACAGAGATTACAAGTAGGCAGAGAGGCAGGCAGAGAGAGAGAGAGAGAGAGGAAAGCAGGCTCCCTGCTGAGCAGAAAGCCTGATTCAGGACTCGATCCCAGGACCCTGAGATCATGACCTGAGCTGAAGGCAGCGGCTTAGCACACTGAGCCACCCAGGCGCCCAATGCCCTCAAGTTCTATTCATGTTCTTGGAAATGGCAAGATCCTTTTTTTTTTTTTAAATTGCAGAATAATATTCTCATTTTGTGTGTATACCACATTTTCTTTATTCATTCATTGATGGACCCTTAGATCGCTTCTATGCCTTGGCTATTGTGAATAATGCTGCAGTAAACATGGGATGCATATATTTTTTTCAAGATAGTGTTTTCATTTCCTTTGGATAGACTCAGAAGTAGAATTGCTGGATCATGCAGTAGTTCCATTTGTGGAACCTCCATTCTGTTTTACTGTGTAGTGGCTAGACCAATTTACTTATAACCAACAGTGCAAAAAGGTTTTCTTCCACATCCTTGCTAATACTTGTTATTTGTTGTCTTTTTGATAAAAGCCATTCTAACAGGTATCAGGTAACATCTTATACTTTTGATTTGCATTTCCCTGATGATTAGTGATGTTGAGCTTCTTTTCAAGTATCTGTTGGCCATTTTGTGTGTCTTTAGAAAAATGTCTACTCATATCCCCTGGCCATTTTAAAATCAGCTTGTGCTTTTTTTTTTTTTTTTTTTTTGCTATTGTGTTGTATTTATCTATTTTGAATTCTCCATGAGGTAGACATCACCTTTATCTTACTCTATAGATGAAGAAATAGAGGCACAGAGAATTGAACTGATTTGCCCAAGGTCACATAGTCAGCAGGTGGCAGAACCCAGAACTGAACCCGGAAAGTTTGACTTCAGTAAAATGTCAAGACCTTTATTGGTAAAGGAACTGAGCGGTAGTGTTGATGAGAGAGGAAAACTGATAGATAGCCAGTGCACATTCTTTAGGGACCTGTTGGAGGGTAGGTGAAAAATATGTTTTTGTTAATATCAGGCATTAAAAAGGAGTCTTAAGCAAAACTGGAGAGAGCACAGAGTTAGGAAAAATAACATTAGACATTTTCTAAATTTATTTTTTAAGTAATTCCTAAACTCAGCATGGGCCTCAAACTCAAAACCCTGAGACCATGAGTCACATGCTCTACCTATTGAGCCCACCACCCCAGGAAGATGATATTTTAGAAGTGAGAGAAGTCAATTTTTTCTCTTACTACTTAAATTATATGCAGAGTATGTCAGTATCTTTTAAGAATTATTTACTTTTGTTTTCTCATTCTCCTGTAACAACTGGCTGGTACTTTTAAAACATATTTAATATTTAAATAATTATTAAATTAATAATTTAATATTTAAATAATGTCAAACTTACAGAAAAGGTATATATGACTAGTACAAAGAATTCCTGAGCCCCTTGACCTGTGTTCCCCCTTTGCTCTATCATTACCTCCCTCTTCTCCCCACCATTCCTCCTCTATCCATTATCCTTTCATCCACTCATCTGTTCATCCACTCTTTCTACCTATATAATAATTTATCCCCCTTCACTTTCTGAGAGTAATGTGCAGACATGATACCCTTTCACATTCTCTCATATATATCACAGTATAGTTATCAGAATCAGGAAATTAATACTAAATAAGATCTATAGGTAATATATCAGCTTTTACCAACCTACCCAATAATATTAATATGTATAATTCATATATTATTACACATGTTTAATATAGTATTATTTTAGAAATTATTTTTGTGGTTCAAGTTTTTAATCTAGAATCATGCATTACATTTAGCTATTGGGTTTCTTTAGACACCTTTAATCTGAAATGGGTTTTAAGCTTGGCCGTCTGGGAAGAGTACATTTTATTGATTGCTGCTCAATTTGGGTTCATTGAATGTACCCTCATGATTAGATTCAGGTACTGTGGTTTTGGCAGGAATGCTGAGAAACTGCATGTGATGTCCTTTGTGCATCATATCAGGAGTTACTGTGATGCCAGTTGGTCCCATTATTGTTGCTGGTTGTTATTATTTTGATCACTTGGTTCAAGATGGTATCAGCCAGGTGTCACCACTGTGAAGTAACTGTTTTTCCTTTGTAATTAATACGTACCTGGTGGGGAATACTATGTAAACATCCTGTTTTTCCTTAGAATTTCACCCATTAGTAATTTTAATCCATGCATGATTCTTTGGTTCATTGATTACATCATAGCTGTCAAATAGGTGTTTTCAAATTCCATCATTCCTTTTTTTTTTTTTTTTTTAAGTAAGTGGTACAGGGTACCTGGTGGCTCAGTCGGTTAAGTGTCTGCCTTCAGCTCATGATCCCAGGATCCTATGTTGTAGGGTTCCCTGTTTAGCAAGGAGTCTACTACTCTCTGCCCTTCCCTCACCCCTTGTGCTCTCTCTCATGCATACGAGAGCTCTCTCCCTCATATAAATAAAAATGAAGTAAGTGGTACGCTCAATGTGGAGTATGAACCCAAGATCCTGATACGAAGAGTCTCATGTTCTATCAACTGAGCCAGCCAGGCACCCCTCCATCATTCCTTTTACATTAAGTTGGCATTCAGTTTTCATTCATGGATTCTAAGTGTTTGATTCAAAACCGTTTTTAGTGTCTGGTAAGAATATGATTTTATAAAATGTTTTTTCTTTTGGGAATTTTCTAAAGTGAATGTACAATGATATAACCGTATTCAGAATGAAATAGTCTTTTAAAGCTTCAGATTTCGCTTTTTCTTTTTGCTTCGAAAAGTTTCAATCTCGAGGCAAGTTCAGAGAACTAAGTATAAGTGAACCCCTGCACACTGTTTACTCTAGATTCACCATTTGTTAACATTTTACTGTATCAGCTTTATGTTTTCTTTTTGTGCTGAACCATTAGAGAGTAAGTTGGCATGGTGATGATATTTTATCAAGAAAATACTTTGGCATATACTTTTGAAGAATAGGGACCTACTTCTGCATGTTCACAGTAGTGGGTTCACATTTACTCATTTTTATTTATTTATTTTTTAAAAAGATTTTACCCATGTATCTGAGAGAGCAAGACCAAATGAGAAAGTGCCCTTTGGGGTCGGGGAGAGGCAGAAGCAGACTCCCTGCAGAGCAGGGAGTCCAGCACCCCTTGATCCCAGGATCCCAGGATCATGACCTGAGCCAAAGGCAAATACTTAACCTACCGAGCCCTTGTGTGTTCACATTTAAGAAAATTAACAATTCTATAACTGTATGTAGTAAATAGTCCACATTCAAATATCTTCATTTATCCCCACAATGACTTTTACATATGTTGTCCCTGCCTTTATCCTGGTTCACACATTGTGTTTGGCTGTTAAGGGAATAGTTTTTAAAAGAAAATTTGATAAAATGATGTAAATTTCAAGCTGAAAGTATATTAGCCTGCTTCCCTCTCTCTCTCTCTCTCTGCCTGCCTCTCCATCTACTTGTGATTTCTGTCAAATAAATAAATAAAATTAAAAATAAAATAAATTATTTTCTCAATTTTGATTTTTGAATTATGATAATATAACTGAGAATCATTTGGGAGAAAGGAATGAAATAAAGATGTGTTTGTGATTTCCTTTTCTTTTTTTTTTAAGAGAGAAGAGAGTATGAATAGGGGGTGATGGGGAGGGACAGAGGGAGAAAGAAACAAGCAGGCTCTATGCCCAGTGCAGAGTCCAGTGCTCGGTGGATCTCCCAACCCTGAGATCGTGACGTGAGCCAAAATCAAGAGTCAGTCGCTTAAGCACCTGAGCCATCCAGGTGCCCCTTCCGTATTTATTTTGAAGTCAAATTATAAGGTAGTAAAATTGTTAATAAAAAAATCAATGTATTGTGCTTATGTGATTACTGAACATACAGTTGAATAGCTTTATTAAGATATAATTAATACCACATAATTTACCCATTTGAAGTGTAAAATATAGTGGTTTTCAGTATGTTTCAGATGGGCGCTGTTATCACCCCAGTCAATTTTAGAACATTTTCTTAACCTCAAAAAGAACCTCCCTTTGCTATCCCACTTCTACCTTCCTGTCTACCCCCTTCCTCAGCCTTGAGCAACCACTAATCAGTAGATTTCTATAGACACCCTTTTTCTTAGTTTTCATGAGGAATGGAATCATATGGTATGTGGTCTAATGTTACCTGTTTTTTTCTACTTAGCAAATTTTTTCAGGTCTCATCAGTGTTATAGCAAATATCAGTACTTCATTCTTTTTTATAGCTGAATAATAATATTCCACTGTATGGAGATATTATATTCTATTTACTTGTTAATGGGTATTTATGTTACTTCTACCTTTTGGCAGTTATGAATATGCTGCTATGAACAGTGGTATACAGGTTTTTGTGTGATCGTATGTCTTCATTTGGCAGGGAGGTATATACCCAGGAATGGAATTGCTGAGTCATGTGGTACATGTATTTGATCATTTGAGAAACTGCCTGTCTATCAAAGAGGATGCATCATTTTCTGTTCCCACCAGCAGTGTGTGAAGGTTCCAGTTGCTCCACATCCTTGCCAACACTCATTATCTTGTTTTGGATTCTAGCCTACCATCTAGTTGGTGTGATATAGTATCTCAGTGTGGTTTTGTTTCGCATTTCCTGATGACTAATGCTGTTGAGTATCCTTTTATTTGCTTATTGGCCATTTAAATATCTTTCTTGGAGAAATATCAATTCAGATCCTTTACCCATTTTAAAATTGGATGGGTTGGTCAGTTAAGTGTCTGACTCAATCTCAGCTCAGGTCTTTATCTCAGATTTATGAGTACAAACCCCACCTTGGGCTCCATCCCTTTTTTGTTGTTGTTTTTTAAACATAAACTTCCTCTATTCCTAACATGGGGCTCAAACTCATGACCCTGAGACCAAGAGTTGCATGCTCTGCTGACTGAGCCAGCCAGGAGCCCTGGAGTTCTTTATCTTAGATAGAATTTCTTTTTTTATTTTTTTAAAGATTATTTATTTAATTATTTGACAGACAGAGATCACAAGTAGGCAGAGAGGCAGGCAGAAAGAGAGGAGGAAGCATGCTCCCTGCCTCTGATGCGGGGCTCGATCCCAGGACCCTGGGATCATGACCTGAGCCGAAGGCAGAGGCTTAACCCACTGAGCCACCCAGGTGCCCCTAGAAGTTCTTTATTAGTTCTGTGAGATGCAGATATTTTCTCCCATTTGTGGGTTGCCTTTTCACTTTCTTGACAATGTCCTTTGAAGAACAAAAGTTTGAAAATCGTGCTATTGGTGTCATATATAAGAATCCTATGCCAAATCCAAGGTCATGAACATTTTCCTCTATGCTTTCTTCTAAGAGTTTTATAATCTGTAGTATATTATAATATTTAGGTCTTTGGTCCAATTTGTATTACTTTTTGTATATGATGTGAGGTTAAGGGTCCATCTTCATTCTTTCTCATGTGGCTCTCCAGTTGTCCCAACATGATTTGTTGAAAAGACTATCCTTTCCCTGTGGAATAGCCTTGGCACCCTTGAAAATAAGTTGATCATGGACATGTGGGTTTATTTCTAAACTCTAATTGTGTTTCACTGAACTTTTGCCCATACTACACTATCTTAATTCATAATGCTTTGAGTTGAAATCTGGAACTGTGAGTCCTTTTCCTTTGTTATCTTTTAGGATCATTTTGGCTATGCTTGGGTCCCTTTAGGTCAGTTTCTACTAAGACATCAGCAGGGATAGGGATATCAGAGTCTAATAGGTATTGCTTTGAATAAGTAGATCAATTTCGGGGGTATTACCATATTACCGATATTAAATCTTCTAATCCATGAATATGGGATGCTTTCCCTTTTACTTATATATGTATTTGACCAATGTTTGTAGTTTTCCAAATTTAAGTTTTGTGCTGCTTTTGTTAAATCTATGTGGAAATATATTTGGGGTATTTTTTATGCTATTGTGAACGGGATTGTTTTATATTCAGATTGGTCATTGACAAAATTTTTAAATCAATCTTGCTGAATTAGAATTTAAATACAATAAAAGGCATCATTTCTAAGTCTGTAGTTTGAGTTTTGATAAATGTATCCATCTTGTAACTACCACTGTTTCAGTCAAGATGCAGAACATTTTTATCATCTCTAGATTTTTTCTTGTAGCCTTGGGCAGTTGACTCCCACCTCCACTCTGGTGTCAGACAGTTACTGATCTGCTTTCTGTTACTATAGATTAGTTTGCCTTTTCTAGCATTTCATATAAATAATCATCAGTTTATGTTCTTTTCTATTTCGCTTCTTGGAGTGAGCATGATTCTTAAGATGCAGTGGTTAGTTTTTTTAATTGCTAAATAGTATTCCATCATGTAGCTGTACCTCAATTTATCCATTTTTCTACTGATGGACATTTAGGTTGTTTCCAGGTTTTGGCAATTCATGAGTGAAAGTGTTAAGTATATTCACATACATGTCTTTGTGTGAACATGTTTTTAATTCTCTTGAGTAAATACCTACCAATAAAATTGCTGGAGCATACGTAAGTGTATGTTTAACTTTATTTAAAAAAACCAATTTTTTTTTTTTAAGACTTTACTTATGGGGTGCCTGGGTGGCTCAGTGGGTTAAAGCCTCTGCCTTCCGCTCAGGTCATGATCTCAGGGTCCTGGGATCGAGCCCCACATCAGGGTCTCTGCCCAGCAGGGAGCCTGCTTCTGTTTCCTCCTCTCTCTCTGCCTGCCTCTCTGCCTACTTGTGATCTTTGTCAAATAAATAAATAAAATCTTAAAAAAAAAAAAAGATTTTATTTACTTGACGGAGAGATCACAAGTAGGCAGAGGCAGACAGAAGGGGAGGGGGAAGCCGGCTCCCTGCTGAGAAGAGAGCCCAATATGGGGTTTAATCCCATCATGACCTGAGCTGAAGGCAGAGGCTTTAACCCACTGAGCCACCCAGCGCCCCCCAAAAAACCAAATTATTTTCCAAACAAATTACTTTTTTAATTTTTTGATTGATGTATAATTTGGGTATTTTTTCAAAAAGATTTTATTTATTTTCTTTTTTCTTTTTTTTTTAAAATTATTTATTTATTTGACAGAGAGAGATCACAAGTAGATGGAGAGGCAGGCAGAGAGAGAAAGAGAGAGAGAGAGAGAGAGAAGCAGGCCCCCTGCTGAGCAGAGAGCCCGATATGGGACTCGATCCCAGGACCCTGAGATCATGACCTGAGCTGAAGGCAGCGGCTTAACCCACTGAGCCACCCAGGCGCCCCGTATAATTTGGGTATATTAAAATCCACCCCCTTTACCCTTTGCGTGCATTTGTGACTTTTCATAGTTGTATAACCACTGCCACAATCAAGATATGGAATAACTACATCACCCAGGAAATTTTCCTTAAGCTCACTTTCCTCTAGCCTTTGGTGATCACATATCGTTTTCTGTCTCTATAATTTTGGGTGTATCATGTGAGTGGCATCCTACAGTATAGAGTCTGTTGAGTCCGGTGTCTTTTACTTGGCATAATGTGTGTAAGATTAATTCACATTGTTCTATGTTACCAGCACTTCATTAATTTTTGTTGGCAAATAATGTTCCATTTTGGGGAGATAATCTAATTTCTTTATTCATTCACCAGTGGAAGACTGTTTGAATTGGTTCTAGTTTTGGTGGTCATGAATAAAGTTGCTTAAGAATTCACATACAGATATTTGTGTGAGTAGGTAGAAATAGGATTATTGAGTCATATGATAAGTGTATGTTTACCTTCTGAAAACACTTTTGTAGTTCCCGTTGTCCCACCAGCACTATTTCAGTTCCTCTGTATCCAGTGTTTGTTACTGTCAGTATTGTTTTTTAATCTGTCCTAGTAGGTGTGATGTTGTTTCTTTGTGGTTTGATTTTACATTTACCTAATGACTAATTATACTGAGTATCTTTTCATATGCTTATTTGCCATGCATAGACTTAGAGAAATATCTTAAAATCTTATGCCCAGTTAAAAAATTGGTTCTCTTAATAGTGAGTTTTGTGAGTTTTTCATTTATTTTCAGTATGTTCTTTTTAAAAATTATTTTTATTATTGGAATATAGTTGGCCTGCAATGTTATAATAACTTCAGTTGTGCAACATACTGATTTGACAATTCTGTACATGTCATTGCTCTCCACTCTTAAGTGTTGTCACCATAAAACATTATTACAGTATTTTAACTATATCCAATGTGCTGTACTTTTCATGCTTGTGACTTCTTAATCCCTTTCACCTATTTTGCTCATCTCCCAATCCCTCTAGCAGTATAAGTTCTTTTTTTCTTTTTTTTTTAAAAGATTTTATTTATTTATTTGACAGAGATCACAAGTAGGCAGAGAGGCAGGCAGAGAAAGGGGGGAAGGGAAGCAGGCTCCCTGCTGAGCAGAGAGCCCGATGTGGGGCTTGATCCCAGGACCCTGAGATCATTACCTGAGCCGAAGGGAGCCCCGAGAATAAGACTTTTGGTATTGGGGTTGTATGTTTGAACCCCCACATTAGGTGTAGAGATTACTTTAAAAATATCTTTTAAAAACCCCACAAATATCTCTCTTATTTCTTAGACCTGCATATGAAACTATAATTAATGAAAAATTCAGTTAAGAAAGTAAGACTGGATTCATAAACTCAAAAGATTTTAGGGGCGCCAGGTGGTTAAGTCAGTGAAGCATCTGCGTTTGGCTCAGGCCATGATCTCGGGGTCCTAGGATTGAGTCCCACATCAGCCTCTTTGCTCAGTGGTGACCTGCTTCTCCCTCTGCCCTTGTTTGTACTCTCTCTGAGATAAAAGAATAAATAAAATCTTAAAAAAAAGAAAATTTCAAAGCTAGAAAGCACTTTGGTGATCATTCCTCATCTAAATTATGCAGGCCAAGCGAATTTAGTCTACCTTGCCCAAGATTACTTGGCTAGTTAATGGCAGAACTAGATGAAAGGACTAGTCTTTCTGACTGTCCAGGTTGTTTATGTTCTGCCTTCTTGTAACCACATGAACATAATATAGAAGAGAAGCAGAAGCTTGAAGCAGACAAACAGTAATTAGCAAGCAGAGGCCTTGCAGCCCTGGAAAGCTCTGGATATGGAGAGTATTAAGCTGCAGACAGACTTTCCCTGGCTTTAAAGCCTTTACAGCCTTTATTCATTGGGTGACTGGATTTTTGCAGTATATGGATTGACCACTTGATCTAAAACTGTTTACGGTGTGCCTGAATGATATTAAAAAATCTGTTAAGTGGAGAAGAGGAACTAATAGAGATCAGTTACTTTGATACTTAATAGATCATTTGATTATATGAGGGTTTTTTTTTTTTTTACTTAGTTTTTATTTTACTTACAGATTTCAAACCTACAGAAAATTTGAAAGCATGGTACAACAACCACATATTCTTCATGGAGATTTAGTAGTTGTCATTTTACCACATCTGTTTATCTTCTTTTTCTTTCTTTCTTTTTTTTTAAAGATTTTATTTATTCATTTGACAGACAGAGATCACAAGTAGGCAAAGAGGCAGGCAGAGAGAGAGGAAGGGAAGCAGGCTCCCTGCTGAGCAGAGAGCCTGACTCAGGGCTCAATCCCAGGACTCTGGGATTGTGACCTGAGCTGAAGGTAGAGGCTTTAACCCACTGAGCCACCCAGGTGCCCCCTGATTATCTTCTCTTTCTTTGTATATGTGTGTGTGTGCGTGTGTATATATACGTTTGTATATAAACACAGATACTCACTTTTTGTCTTTCACACATTATGACATTTCACTAACACTGATGTGGGGCTCTAACCCAGGATACTGGGATCATGATCTGAGCTGAAGGCAGCTACATGACTGAGCCACCCAGGTGCCCCTTTTATATGAGTTTAGTAGTATTATCTAATACCACATCACAAAAATAATCTTCATCGTTACGTTGGTTTTTTGTCAAGGATCTGATCGAGGTTTTATGTTTTGCACTTTGATGTTACTTAATTTCTTTTCATCTAGAATAGTCTTGGCTTTTTATAATTCCTTGAAGAGTCTGGGTCAGTTGTCTTATAGAATATTACACATTTTGGATTTTTCTGTATTCTTAAGATTATATAGATTCAAGTTAAACATTTTTGGTAAAACTACTTTGTAGGTGGTGGTTGTTACTTCCTTTTTACATGGGAAGCTCTGTAATTTCAAGTGGTTTACTATGAGTGATGCTTATTTTGACTACTTGTTTAAGCAAATTCATCCTTAAAATATTTATTAATTTGACAGAGCATGAGCAGGGGGAGTGAGAGAGAAAGGGGAACCCCATGCAGGGCTCGATCCTAGGACCCTAGGATCATGACCCAAGCCAAAGGCAGACACTTAACTCATTGAGCCACCCAGGTGCCCCAGGAAATTTACCTTTTTGGGTGAATGACATTAATAGGTTTCTCTTCTCCTCAGTAAGGTTATCCCCGAGAGGATAGTTTTGTGTACTAACCAGTGCTAGAAATGTGGTGAAAAGACATGGTCACTGCCTGTAAACTTTAGGAGACTGATGAAAAAATTATAGAGATAGATGTTTAAATGGTGGTGGTAGTAGTACAAAAGGTTTTTTTTGTTTTTTGTTTTTTTTTTTTAAAGGATGTGTGCAAACTACAGTGGAAGATACAGTGAGGCCTGTCTAGGGGAATGGGTAAGGTTTAATGGCTTGAACATATCCTGGAGGGCTAAATCTGAATCAGCAGTTGGATAGGTGGAAAGAAAAGGTCACTTAGCAGAGATAATAGCATCTGAAGGAACATGGAAGAGAGTGAGTGTACCAGAAAGACTGGGGAATATCAGGTGTTGCAGGAGTGTATTTGCAAGGTTGATGGGCGTAGCTAGAGATGAGACTATGTCAGTAATGAGGTGATGATTAGCTATGAAGAGTATTTGATTAGATTTTATCCTGAAGGTTGGAGGCTTCAGACTTCTTTTAAAGCTATGAATCACTTCGTCAAAGCTCTGAATCAGATTCCCTTTTAATAAAGATTTAACAAAGATTCTGCATAAGATTTCCTTTATGCAGAAACTCAATATATGAGACAGATAAAAGTGAAGCAATGTTTGAAAATCTGTGTAGGTGATGCTGTAAAGGTATGGGCAGGGGAGAGTGATGTGATTGAGTATTTAGAATGGGTCTGGTGTATAATCAGTATGCAGTAAATATTTGTTGATTGAATGGATAAATAATCTTCAGAGAGTAGGAAGTTCACTTCATTGTTAGTAGAGCGGACCAGAACCAGAAAGACAAGTTCGAAGGCTGTTATAATAGCCTGGGTGAGAAATGACAGGACCGAACTAGAGAAAAGATAACAGATTGAAGAGAGTCTGAATGTGAGAATAGGAGACAATTCACTAGACATGGTTGGCAGTGGCTTCTAAGGGAGGAATAGTCTAACTCAGTTGTACCTCCCACAGGGCCATATCATCCCTCAGGAGTGTTTGGAGAATTTATGGAGCCAGTTTTGGTCACAGAGATTGGAAGACAGTGCTGGCATTTAGTGGATGGGGGCAGCATGCTGGATGTTAACACAACACATTGCCAATAATGAAGAATTCATTCCATATTAAGAACTATCATGTAAGTGGGGAAAGATTTTGCATTTGAATCTAAATCCAAATTTCTGTTTTATGTATAAACACAAAGTAGTTTTTGCAGTATTTTAACATATACTAAAAGTTTTAAGAATGTAACTGTTGTGTGAATCCAGAGATTCTACTGTTTTGTTTGAAACACTGCTTAGAATTTTTTGCCATTTTGAAAGGTTCTATATCTGCATCATTTTGTTGATCACTGGCCATCTTGGAGTTGCTTATACTAGAACACTGTGTCGGTCTGGGTCTGCATTTGTACTTTTAGGTCTCTGTTAAAGAACAGACATCTGGGGCACCTGGCTGGTTCAATTGGTAGAGCCTGAGGTTCTTGATTTTGGGGCCATGATTTTGGACCCCAATTGAGCATAGAGCTTACTTTAAAAAAAAAAAGAAAAAGAGAAAGAACATCTGTTATTGCTTCTAGTGAGGTCATGTCAAACATTTACATTTTGAAATACATTTTATTATGTATTTCATCTTACGTCTCCCTTTGATTATAGTTGGGTAATATATTGTTTATATGTATGGATGTTGGAAGGTTTTATTACCTATGAATTTCACATCAGGATAACAAGAGGGGAGTGTTACAGAATTTATATTATAAAGAAGGGAACATTTGGTCTGACAAAATTAATGAATCCTTTCTCTGGTGTGAGTCCCAGGGTTCTGGCTTGGTGACTGGCTTTGTGTTGGGACATAGTGGTTTGAGGTTTATGTGGGACAGGACACATTATGAGTGGGCATTTGGAGTTTAGGAGAGAGTTCTTGGCTGGGGAAAAGTGATAGTTAACATCAAGGATGGTTAACATTTATTTTCAATAAATAAATTTTTCAGTAAATGATGTGAAGAATACACAGTGTGGAAGCTGACTGGGTTTGTTTCCCGTAGCCAGACTTGTATATTTTACAAGCTACTTAAATGCTCTAACACCCAGTTTCCTTATCTTTAAAAATGGGGACGAGAGTAGCTACCATTGAGTTAATGTGAGAATTAAATGTAAAATACCCATATAGTGCTGACTTAAAAGTTGTACTCAAATTAGCCATTATTTACCCAAACATTGAGTAAGCGTCAAGACTTACGGATTAATATATGATTTATTTCATTTGGTCCTCACCAAGCAATATGAGAAAAGTGGGGCTTAGGGAGTTTGAAAGAGATTTGGGAGTCATAAATTACATAGTAAATAATAAGCCTAAATCGGATAGGATTGAATCAAATGCTATCAGACCATTCCCCATCTGTGATTCCCAGACGAGCAGCTTCGAGCAGCTTCAGCATCATCTGGGAACTTGTTAGAAATGCAGAATCTCAGACCTCACCTGTCATGTGCTGAATCAAACTCTGCATTTAATGAAGTTTCCAGGTGATTTCTGTGCACATTAAAGTATGAGCACAGGGCTCAGAGATCTGAGCTGGTCAAGTTCAGAAAACATGGAGTCCTTAAAAAGGCTCAGGAGATAGAAAACCAGATTTGGATCCTGTGCCTCTCAGTTTTAGCTTTGTGACCTTGGCAGCTCTCTTTTTTGATATGGAACTCAGTTTTCTCATCTACAGATGAGGCAAGTTGTCACTTAGCTCTAACATTCTGTGTTTCTAAGGCCCAGGTCTTCTATTAGGAAGGGGTTTCTGAAGGATGCTTAGGGTTTGGATGGTGGAGGAGGTAAGTGGTGATTTGGGGTAGGAGGATCAGCATCAGTACACTTAGGAATAAGCATACGATGAGTGGAAAATACTGGATTTTACTGAAATAAATGAATTTTCATATAATTTCATCCTCTCTGAATTTAAAATATAAGAAATACATTCTTCCAGCATGTCTTCAAATTTGGGGCCTCGCATGAAACGCTGGCAGGCTAATGCCCATGTGGTAATTATTTTTTCATTATTAGGTTTATTGTAATTCTCAAGTTAATAGGTCATAGTTGGATACATTTTAAAAAACATACTATTTTTTAAAAAATGTAAAATTCAGATTTGGTTTGCACATTTGTCTGAACTTCCTCATTTTCCTTTAAACTTCCTGAAGGCATTAACAATGTTTGTGATTTCATAGTACATGCAGGGATGATGTCTAAAATAAATACGTTATAAAGTGACTTGGGTATCAGATAATGTTTGATTTTTATAGTTTTTCATAAAAGTGTTACTCTCTTTGGAGATGGAAAAAAATCCAGATCTTTCCCCCTTGAACATAATTTCAAAGTAATCTTTAGGATTATCCTTAATTTTTCTGTCAAACTCAGATTGGGTGACTGAGAAAGGGGGGTTTTGTATATAAAAAAAGTAAAGAAAGTTCTGTGGGAAGTAGAGAGCTTCATGACAGGTAACCATTATCGAGGTGTGATGGAGTAGGTAAGGAGTGGTGTCTGATGGACAGTAACATGTAGAGGAACTTAGAGGCATAGGTGCTTGTGAGGAGCTGATTGAGGTTAAAGAAGCTAGAGACTACAGGCATACCTTGTTTTATTGCACTTTGCAGATCCAGTGTTTTATAAAATTTAAGGTTTGTGGTAATCATGGATTAAGTAAGGCAGCTCCATTTTCCCAAAACTGTTTGCTCACTTTGTGTTTCTATGTCATATTTTGGTAATTTTTGCAATATTTCAATTTTTTTCATTATTTTATTTGTTATGGTGATCTGTGGTCAGTGATCTTAGATGTTTCTTTTGTAATTGTTTTGAGGTTCTATAAACTGTGCCCATGTAAGACGGCAAACTTAATGGATAAATACTGTGTGTGTTCTGACTGCTCCGCTGACTGGTTGGTTCCTCAGGCCTCCCTGTTCCCTGAGATACAATATTGAAGTTAGGCCAATTACTAACCTTACCATGGACTCTAAGGTTTCAAGCGAAAGGAAGAATCTTATGTCTTTCACTTAAAATGAAAAGCTAGAACACCTTGGTGGCTCAGTGGGTTATGGTCTGCTTTGGCTCAGGTCATGATCCTACGGTTCTGGGACGGAGCCCAGCACTGGGCTCCCTCCCTGCATGGTGGCAATCTCCTCCCTCTTCCCCACCCTCCTGCTTGTGCTCTCTTGTATGCACTCTTTTTCTCTCAAATAAAATAGTAAAAAAAAATAAAATCAAAAGCTAGAAATGATAAAGTTCATTGAGGAAAGGCTATTGAAATTGAAGCCAAAATAGGGTGAAAACGAGGCCTCTTCTTGTACCAGTCAGTTTCTGAATGCAAAGGAAATGTTCTTTTTTTTTTTTTTTTTTTTTAATTTTATTTATTTGACAGAGAGAGTCACAAGTAGGCAGAGAGGCAGGCGAGAGAGAGAAGGAAGCAGGCTCCCCGCCAAGCAGAGAGCCCGATGTGGGGCTCCATCCCAGGACCCTGGGATCATGACCTGAGCTGAAGGCAGAGGCTTTAACCCACTGAGCCACCCAGGTACCCGCAAAGGAAGTGTTCTTGAAAGAAATTAAAAGTGCTTACTCCAGTGAACACATGAATGATAAGAAAGCAGAATAGTCCTGTTGGTGATGGGGAAAACATTTTCGTGTCTGGCTGGAGGATCAAACCAGCCACAACATTCCCTTAAGCCAAGGCCTCATCCTGGGCCCGGCCCTAACCTTTCAGTTCCATGTGAAGGCTGAGTTGAGGAAGCTGGAGAAGAATTTGAAGGCCACAGAGGTTGGTTTATAAGGTTTATGGAAAGAAGCCATCATCATTATATAAAAATGCAAGGTAAAGGAGCAAGGGCAACATAGAGGCTGCAACAGGTTGTCCAGAATCTTATCTAGCTGAGATCATTAACAAGTGTGGCTTCTCAGTGCAGACAAAATCGCCTTCTCTGGGAAGATGCCATGGAGGAGGACTTGGATAGCTGGAGAGGAGGAGTCAGTGCCTGGCCTCAAAGCTTCAAAGGACAGGCTGACTCTAAGATTAGGGGCTAATGAAGCTGGTCACTTTTAAGTTTCGAAGCCGGTGCTCATTTACTATCCCCAGAGTTCCAGGGCCCTTAAGATTATGCTATATCTTTCCTACCTGTGCTCTATAAATGGAACAACAAACCCTGGATGAGAGCACACCTGTGTACAACGTGGTCTACTAAATATTTGAAGCCCACTGTTGAGATACATTGCTCAGGAAAAAGATTCCTTTCAAAATAGGGCTGCTCAGTCTAAGAGCTCTGATGGTGTGTTGTTTTCCTGCCTGCTAATACAGCATCCATTCTGCAGCCTGAGGATGAAGGAGTAATTCAGCTTTTAAGTCTTCTTATTTAAGAAATATGTTTCTCTTCTTTCTTTCTTTCTTTGTTTTTTTTTTAGGATTTTATTTGACAGAGAGTACAAGCATAGGGAGTGGCAGGCAGAGGGAGAGGGGAAAGTGGGCTCCTCGCAGAGCCAGGGCAGCCACATGTGGTACCTGATCTCAGGGCTCTGGGATCATGACCTGAGCTTAAGGTACTCGCTTAACCAACTGAGCCACCCAGGTGTCCCAAGAAATATATTTCATAAGGCTATAGCTGCCCTACACAGTGGTTCCTCTCATGTGCCTAGCCAAAATAAATTAAAAACCTTCTGGAAAGGATTCACCATTCTAGATGCCATTAAAAACATCTGTGATTCATGGGAAGAGGTCAGAATATCAACATGAACAGGAATTTGGAAAAAGTTAACTCCAACTCTCATGGATGACTTTGAGGGGTTCGAGACTTAAGTGGAAGAAGAGCTGCAGGTGTGGTAGAAATAGCAGGAGAGCTAGAATTAGAAGTGGAGCCTGAAGACGGAACTGAATTGCTGCATAATAAACTGGAATCAATAAGAAGTTCCTTCTTATGGATGAATAAATTAGAAAATGGTTTCTTTCTTTCCTTTTTAAGCTTTTATTTATTTATTTATTTATTTATTTATTTGACAGAGAAAGACACAGTGAGAGAGGGAACACAAGCAGGGGGAGTGGGAGAGGGAGAAGCAGGCTTCCCACTGAGCAGGGAGCCCGATGTAGGGCTCAGTCCCAGGACCCTGGGATCATGACCTGACCTGAAGGCAGATGTTAATGACTGAGCCACCCAAGGGCCCCAAGAAAGTGATTTCTTAAGATGGAGTCTACTTCTGGTGAAGATGCCATGAAGATTGTTGAAATGACAACCAAAGATTTAGAATATTTCATAAACTTATTTGATAAAGCAGCAGGATCTAATTTCAAAAGAAGTGCTGTGGGTAAAATGCTATCATACAGCATCTTAAGCTACAGAGAAATAAGCTTGTGAAAGGGAGAGTCCATCGATGTGGCAGACCTCACCAGCCTTCAGCTACCACCCTGATCAGTCAGCAGCCATCATGGAGACAAGGCCCTCTACCAGTGAAAAGGTGACAACTTGCTGAAATCTCAGATGATAGTTAACATCTTTTAGAAATAAAATATTTTATAATTACAGTATGTACGTTGTTTTTTAGGACATAATGTTGTTGTATACTTAATAGACTCAGGTATGGTGTAAACATAACTTTTTAATGTACCAGAAATCAAAAAATTCATCTGACTCATGTAATTGTGGTATATGCTTTAATTGTGAGGGCCTAGGATTGAACCTGCTATGTCCCTGCGGTATGCCTGTACCAACTCCCAACTCTTTGTTCTTTTTATTCTCTAGGATAAAAGCTAGTTGTAGGAGCACCTGAGTGGCTCAGTTGGTTAAGCCACTTTGGCTCAGGTCATGATCACAGACTCCTGGGATGGAACCCTGCATCTGAGCTTTCTGCTCAGCGGGGAGTCTGCTTCTCCCTCTCCCACTCCCCCTGCTTGTCCTCTCTCCATCTCTGTCATATAAATCAATAAAATTTAAAAAAACAATAAACAAAAACTAGTTGCATTCTGACTCTATGCTGGCTGCCATTTTCTTTTCTCCTGGGTTTAGACAGAGAGTCTGAGAGGGCCAGAGATAGAAAAGTGGTCGTTGAGGCGCCTGGGTGGTTCAGTTTTTAAGCGTCTGCCTTCGGCTTAGATCATATTATGATCCCAGGGTCCTGGGGTAGAGCCTCTCATCGGGTTCCCTACTCAGCAGGAAGCCTGCTTCTCCCTCTCCCATTCCCCCTGCCTGTGTTCCCCCTGTTCCCCTGGCTTGTGTTCCCTCTCTTGCTGTGTCTCTCTCTGTCAAATAAATAAAATCTTAAAAAAACAAAAAACAAAAAATAAAACCAAGAATAATTGTGTTCTAAAGGCAGATGATAGGGGGAGGAAGTTTGTTCTGTAGGTAATTATAACCTCATTTGCCTATGCGTCATTTATTGGCAAAACCCCAGGAGTGGCTTGTCCTTGCAAGATTGTCTGTAGACTTCTAGAACAAGTGTGACTATGATTTAAAACCCTTCTCTTCACCAGGGGTGCCTGGATGGCTCAGTTGGTTAAGTGTTCCTACTCTTGGTTTTGGCTGAGGTCATGACATCAGGCTCCTGGGAACGGAGTCCCCTGTCACTGCTTCATACTCGTCATAGAGCCTGCTTGTGTGCTCTCCCTCTGTCTCTCAAATAAATAAATGAATCTTTAAGAAAAAATAAAAACAAACCCCCCCTTTTCTCTAAATATGCTATTTATTAGATATGAAATATTACAGATTTGGCAGCTAAAGAGATTTTGTTGATGAATTGGTCTGTTTCTCCTTAACCACTGCTTGAGATTGGAAGACCAGAAGAGTATTTTATCAGTTTAATTTATTACATTTATTAAAAACACCATTTTATTGATGTATAATTGACATATAGTAAGTTGCATGTATATACATATGTACAGTTTGATAAATTATGACATGTAGACACTTACACATCATCATCACAATGAAAGTAGTGACCATACCCATGATCCCCAAGAGTTTCCTTGTGATCCTTTGTAATCCTTACTTACAGTGCCCTTCTACTGCCCTCTTCCCAGGTAGCTCTAGATTTGTTTCCTGTCACTGGACATTAGTTTGAATTTCCCGGTGTTTGATATACATGGAATCATACAGTATGTATGTTTAGGGTTGGTCTTCATCCACTCAGCGCAATTCGTTAGAGAGTCTTCTATGCTGTAGAATGTGTCAACGGCTTATTTCTTTTTATTGCTGAGTATTGTAGACTTTGTGGATGTACCATAATTTGTTTATCCAGTTCACCTATTGAGTAACATTTGTGTGCCATTTTTTGGATAAGCGCTTTCATTTTTCTTGGGTAAATGCCTAGAAGTAGAATGGCTAGATAATGTGGTAGGTGAACTTTTAACTTAAAAAAAAAAA
>NC_081562.1:107316825-107375689 GCF_022355385.1 Mustela nigripes
AGAGAGCCCGATGCGGGCCTCGATCCCAGGACCCTGAGATCATGACCTGAGCCGAAGGCAGCGGCTTAACCCACTGAGCCACCCAGGCGCCCATCTTTTGTACATTTTTATATTGTTCTTTGCTAGTATATAAAAAAACTACTGAGTTTTGTATATTGGTTTTATATTCTGTAAACTTCCTTTAAAAAAAAATTTTTTTAAAGATTATTTATTTGACACAGAGAGAGAGACAGCGAGAGAGGATCACAAGCAGGGACAGTGGCAGAGGGAGAATTCCTGTGGAGCAGGGATCCTGATGAGGGGCTGGATCCCAGGACCCTGGATCACCTGAGCCTAAGGCAGATGCTTAACTGACTGAGGCACCCAGGCGGCCCTCTTTAGAAATTTTTATCTTTAAGTAATTTTTAAGTAATTTCCATACCCAGTGTTGTAGGTAATCTCTGTATCCCAAGCCCCAACCAAGATCATTAGATGCACACTCCAGCAACTGAGCCAGCCAAGCACTCCTAACATCCTATAGCCTAAACTCACCTCTTTTAGCAGCTTTTTTGTAGATCCCATTGGGATTTTTTATATAGCTGATCATTTTACCTGTGAATAAGGTAAGTCTTCTTTTTTTTCTTCTGATCTGAATACCTCTCATTTCTTTTTCTTGCCTTATTGCACTGTCTAGAACTTCCCATAAAATGTAATAGAAGTGGCCAGAGCAGACACCTTGGTCTTGTTCCTCATTTTAGGGAAAAGCATTCTGACTTTCATTGCTTCCATTTTTATTTCTTCCTGAATGGTTTATTTAGGCCAGAGCAGACACCTTGGTCTTGTTCCTCATTTTAGGGAAAAGCATTCTGACTTTCATTGTTTCCATTTTAATTTCTTCCTGAATGGTTTATTTAGAAGTATGTTATTTAGTTTCAGATATTTGAGATTTTTTTTAGTGCTTTCTATTGATGTCTGGTTTAACTCCAGTTTGGGTTTCTATGACTAGCATCCTTTATATTCATGGAGACTTGTTTTATGGCCCAGAATGTGGATTATCTTACTAAATGTTCTATGTGCACTTAAGAAGAATATGTATTCTACTGTTGTTGACTGAAGTGTTCTATAATGTCAATATAGGAACTTTTAAAATCTTTTAATACAAAAGGAGGGAAATATGAAATCCCTTTCCCCAAATTCATAGCATAAGTCATTGGAAATGTTGTCAGCCCCTTCTCCTGCAGAGCCCTTTCCTGATTGGAATGACAGCTTTGAACTGGAAGACATTATTTCATTAGTGCACTAATCAGTCACAGAGATTACCCAATTGGCTGCTCAATAATTAAATGACGTTGTTTGTAATTCTTTGAGCATATACAGAACCAATTAAATTAAGCCTTTATTGCCCAGTCAGCCTGGGGTAGTCTGTGAATATGAAGAAACCTAAAATCCTTGAAAACTCTGGTAGGATGAAGAAGTAGATGTTTCAGTCAAGTTCAAGGGAAGTAACTTAGGGGCACCTGTGTGGCTTGGTCAGTTAGATATTGTCCTACACCTCAGGTCATGATATAGGAGTCCCGGGATCGAGCCCTACACTGGGCTCCCTGCTCAGCCGGGATCCTCCTTCTCCATCTCTCTGTCCCTCCCCTATTCCTACATTCTCACTCTCTCTTTCTTTCAAGTAAATAAATCTTTTTAAAAAAAGGGGGAGGAGTAACTTATTTAAGAGGCATATCAAGTACAAATGAAAAAAATATAGGTTCAGAAACTATAGTCCTCTGAAAACCGGAGTATTCATTTATTAACAGTGTTCTTGGGTCTTAATGGAAAAGCTTTTATACCAGTACTTCTTTTGGGTAGAAATTTGGGAAGAACCCTCTTCAAAGCCAAGTTTACTGTCTTTGAGGAAATTTCAGTGTAAAGGCATTTCCTTGGTCATTTCATGTCTTTGCAACAGTCTGGTAAAACAGAATAAGGTTGGTAAAAGAGAAGGCTATACTGGATTATAAATCATAGATGATGAACAAAATGTGGACTAGAGGGGTGCCTGGGTGGCTCAGTCATAAGCATCTGCCTTCGGCTCAGATTGTGATCCCAGGGTCCTGGAACCAGCCCCCCACATCAGGCTCCCTGCTCAGCAGGAAGCCTGCCTCTCCCTCTGGTACTCTCCCTGCTTCTGTTCCCTCCCTTGCTGTGTCTCTGTGTCAGATAAATAAAAATCTTTTCAAAAAAATTTTTTTTAATGTGAATTAGAATTTCAGAATTGGAAGAAACCTTGAGTAAGGTATTGACTAATTCTGTCTTTCTTTGCAGATGGGCAAACTGATGTTTGGGGAAATTAAGATACAGAAAAGCTAAGCACTTGTCTAACAGTGCTCTCTGCAGAGGGCCCTGTACCCCTTAGAGGACTAGGGCAGTATCTGGAGACATTTTTGGGTGTCACAGCTTGGGGCAGGGTGGCCACTGGTGTCCAGTGGTAGAGCCCAGGTATATTGCCAGATACCCTACAATGCACAGGACAGCGCCCCGGAACAAAACAGTCATCTGGCTCAAAGTGTCAGTACTGCCAAGCTTAAGAAACCCTGGTTTAATCCACCTTATTTTGAGTTTTGATTAGAACATGGCTCTCCAAAACTCTAATGACTACACAGTCTTGGCACCAGCTGTTGGTAATCACCTCTTTTTGATAAAAAGTCATGTTTGTTCTTTCCAAGTTCATTTTTATTTTACTTAACTTATTTGAGAGAGAGACTGAGATAGTGACAGCACAAGTGGGGAGAAGGGGGAGATGCAGGTTCCCCAATGAGGAGGAAGCCCAATGTGGGGCTCAATCCCAGGACCCTGGGATCAAGACCTGAGCCAGAGGCAGATGCTTAACCAGCTGAGCCACCCAGGTGCCCCTTCAAGTTCATTTTTTAAAATGAGGTATCCCCTCCTGTCAACAGCTCAAGTTTTGAGTTCCCAGACCCAATTCCAATGTGGGGATGGGGTTGTCTGAGAATCCAACCCAATTCTGACACTGTCTACCTGGAGATAGCATCAGATCACAGGTCAGGAGCTCCGTCCTACAATAACTGCTCCCCATCCTCTACTTCAGATGCCATTTATGAGCTTGAGGCTGTTTACATGTGCTTCTGACCCACTGGCTACAGGTTGGAGTTTCCAGCAACTTCCACCTTAGACTTCAGATGCTAGTTGCAAGTCCAGGTTGTTAGATGTTGTTGTTGTTGTTGTTGTTGTTCTTCTTCTTCTTCTTCTTCTTCTTCTTCTTCTTCCTCTTCTTCTTCTTCTTCCTCTTCTTCTTCTTCCCCTTCTTCCCCTTCTTTTTTTTTTTTTTAAAGATTTTACTCATTTACCCGACATACAGAGATCACAAGTAGGCAGAGAGGCAGGCAGAGAGAGAGGAGGAAGCAGGCTCCCTGCCGAGCAGAGAGCCCGATGCGGGGCTCGATCCCAGGACACTGGGATCATGACCTGAGCCGAAGGCAGAGGCTTTAACCCACTGAGCCACCCAGGCACCCCGTTGCATGTACTTCAGACCCACTGGCTGTACATTGAAGGTTCCCAGGACCTTTTTTTTAGGTTCTTTTCATTTGTTAGAGCAGCTCATAGAATTAGGGAAACACATTTACCAGTCTATTAAAGCATATGATAAAGGATCAATCACAGTTGAAGAGATACATAGGGTAGGGTGTAAGGAAAAGGACATGGAGTTTCCAAGCTATCTCCAGTCAGGCTATGCTCCCCATATCTCCAGGTGTTCACCCACCTGGAAGCTCTCTGAACCCAGTCATTTTGGAGGTTTTTGTTTGTTTTGTTTATTTTATTTTTTAGAGAGCGTGAGCAAGTGAGTCAGGGGTGAAAGGGAGAGAGAGAATCTCAGATAGGCTAGATCTCACAACCCTGAGATCTTGACCTGAGCTGAAATCAAGAGTTAGACACTTAACCGACTAAGCCACCCAGGTATCCCTCTATTCAGTTCTTTTGGATTTTATTATTATTTCTTTTTTTTTTTTTTTAAGTTTTTTTTATTTATCTGAGAGAGCGAGAGAGAGTGCACAAGCAGGGGGAGCAGCAGAGGGAGAGGGAGAAGCATGATGCTGGGGATCCATCCCACAACCCTTGGGACTATGGCCTGAGCCTAAGGCAGACGCTTAACTGGCTGAGCTGCCCAGATGCCCCTCCTTTTGTATTTTAAATGTCAGCTTCATTGCATGGTCCTGATTGACTAAGTCATGGGCCATTGTTTGTTTCAGTCTGAGCCCCTCTCCCCTCCCTGGAGGTGGGGGTGGTGGTTCTGAAAGTTCCAAACCCTTAATCACAATGTTGGCCTCCTGGCAAGGTGTTCCTGACTTCGGGTGAGGTCTAAAAGTCACCTCCATTAGTAACAAGACACCCATGCCACCTTAATGGCTCTGAAGCTTTTCAGGAACTGGATGAAGAACAATTACATCTGAAAAATATATTTTGGTTATCTGAATAGCCAAATATGTATTGCTTATAAATCATTACATTGCAAGGTAAAATGAACATAAAATTAACCATTAATCATTTAAAAGTATACAAGTAAATGGCATTTAGTAAATTTAATATGTTGTGCTTCTATTACCTCTGTCTAGTTCCAAGGCATTTTTGTCATTCTGAAAGGAAATCTTATACCCATTAAAAAGTCACTTTTTGTTTCCTTCTGCCCTCAGCCTCTGGTAGCCACCACTACTTTATTTTCTGTCTTTATAGGTTCTAAGTTACTTTTATGTTTGTGTTTTTAAAAGATTATTTATTTATTTATTTGACAGAAATCACAAGTAGACAGAAGTAGGCAGAGAGGCAGGCAGACAGAGAGGGAGAAGCAGGCTCCCTGCTGGGCAGAGAGCCTGATGTGGGGCTTGATCACAGAACCCTGGGATCATGACCTGAGCCGAAGGCAGAGGCTTAACCCACTGAGCCACCCAGGTGCCCCTTATATTTGCTTTTTTATGGTGCTTTGGAAAGAACATTGGACAAGAAATCAAGAAGTGGACTTCATATTCCATCTTCCCTGTTTTTCCTCTTACATGTGTGATTTGGGCAAGTCATTCATCTGTCTTTAAGCCTCAGTTTCCTCTTTACGTGACAGCTGTCAAAGTAGCCAGGAAGCCATTCTTCTTTAAATTATATATATATATATAAATTTTTTTAAAGGTTTTATTTATTTACTTGACAGAGAGAGATCACAAGTAGGCAGAGAGGCAAGCAGAGAGAGAGGAGGAAGCAGGCTCCCCAGTGAGCAGAGAGCCCGATTCGGGGCTCGATCCAAGTACCCTGGGATCATGACCTGAGCCGAAGGCAGAGGCTTTAACCCACTGAGCCACCCAGGCGCCCTTTAAATATATTTTTAAAAAGAGTTTTTGTATGTATTTGACAGAGAAAGCGCACAAGTAAGCAGAGCAGCAGACAGAAGGCGAGAAAGAAACAGGCCCTCCACTGCGTAGGGAGCCCAATGTGGGCTCGATCCCCAGACCCCAGAATCATGAGCCGAGCCAAAGGCAGCCACTTAACCAGCAGCCACCCAGGCATCCCTAAATGAGATCTTTAAAGTCTGAAATTCTAGCCCACATTTTGTTTGATCAGAATTTTTGTTGGACATCAGTGACAGAATTTTCAGCCCTCCACTAATTTCTTTCTCATCCAGGATACTTCTGAGCCACCTTTTCCAGGTACTGAATTAAGTGTCCCTGGATTGACGTGCTTGAAATTAGAAACTAATTTCAGTTTCAGCTTTAAATAAGGTGATTAGAGAGGTAAAGAGGCCTCAAATTTAAGTTCATTCAGTTATTGAACAAATAGGTTTTGGGTTACCTGATTTAGCACCGAACTTACAACCAAAATGAGGACTATTCTATATTCTTATTCCTGCATAGAATTCCTCCAGTAGCTTCCTTCCCATTGCTTAGGAGGTTCCCCACTTCTTTCTGCTTTCACAACCTTGCGTTGAGCCATTCTCCCTCTAGTGCATGCTCTAGTCCCATCAGCTTTTTTTTTTTTTTCCTCATAAGGGCTTTGAGATTCTTAGGCCCTTTGCACCAGCTGTTTTCTCTCTCTGGAAGGCATGGGGGAACATGCCCTATTACTAGTTTCCAAATCTTAGCTCAGGTGTCATCTCAGTGAGACCTTTCATGGTCATCTTGCCTATCTATGGCTTGTTTTAGGAATTGAAAGTAAATATTGTAGAGAGAATAATTCTTATCACCGAGCTTCAGTAACTGTAACATTCTGTTGTGTGATCACTGATTTAAAGTAGTACCCCTGTATCTCCTCCTGTCACTTTCTGTCCTACTGCTTTTTTCAGTTTTCTTTTTCTGCATGCAGTTAATGTTTTTTTGTGTACTTTATTGACTGTTTTCCTCCTAAAATTGTGAGTTCATTTGGACAAGGATCTTAACTTTCCTCTTTCCTCTTGAATCCCCAGTACCTGGAATTGTCTGTGTATATAGTAGGTGCTCAGTAAATGTTTACTGAATGAATTAATGTAATAAATTTCCTAAAAGTAGGGGCTGTTTTGTGCATCTTTGTATTTTTAACTGGGCCTAGTCAAGAGCTTCTTTATACATAGTAGACATTGAGTAAATATTTTAATGTTTTTCTAAGATGTTCCCCCTTTACTAACAATAGCCTTCAGGATTTCTGGAATGGGAGGGGAAGAGTATACTTTGTTTACTTTCTGATCATCCTGCTTATGTAATGAGAACAGGTTTCTTAATGACTGGAGATTTTTTTTCCGTGCCAGAATCACTTGGTTTTTAATCTTCCCTGGAATTTTTAACATATTCTGGAAGCCCACATTTATCTTTCCTTTTCCCAATCTATTGTTTCTACAGCTACAGAAGGTAAGAGCTGGAAAGAATGTGAGGGATAATTTAAACTCATAGTTTTACAGATGAGTACATTTTCAAAGGTCTTACAATGAGGTAGTAGGTTGAGTTGGGGTTACAACCAAGATAGCCACGCCTCACACTTAATAATAGGGCAAGACTTAAACATTTTCACATTGTTTTGTATTTATAAGTTCTGTTTTATCAGTTGAACTCTCAGGTTCTTTGTATTATATTCTTAGTATCTTCTATAGTCTTTAGGCACAGAAAAATATTTTTGGATTAAGGGAATAATGTGAAGGTATTGCTTTGAGAGTTAATTTAATATTATATTTCTACCAGACTTAATGTAAAGAGACACCTGGAGGGCAGATCTTGATTACTTGTGCAATGGGTATATAACAAGAATTGGGGATGGGACAGATGAGATGGAGAGGATTAACAGAAGGCTACAGATGGTGGCTTCGCACTTTGGAATGAGGCCATCAGTCCCTGCTGCCCAATCCAGTGTGAAAGATCCATCTGCGCCTCCCTTGAGTACAAGAATGTGATATAATGGACTTAGGATGTAAAATCTGGGTTTTGTTGAAAGTAATTGTCAGGTTGAATAGACTTGGAAATGTTAGCTACAGAGACAAGATACGAAGAATTGAAGACTTGGATTACACAGGTCCTGATAGAGGTGTTCTCTTTCCATTCATCTAGTAAAAGCCAGACCATTGGCACCTTGGTTCCTATTTTAAATTTTTATCAAAATGAAAACTTAAGTAAATGTCAGACTTTAAAATAGTACCTTTTTTGCCAAAAAGTTTATTGTAAAAATTTTAGAAAATTGAGATTAGCAAAAAGAAGGAAAAAAATTATAGTTCTTTTGAGCCTTTGTAGGTTTCTATATATGTAGACACGTAAGTTTTAAAATATAATATTATTATATGAGATAACGTTCTATGTCCTTCTAAAAGTAATGTATGATGATGATGTAACTGGTATCGTAGTAGCTATGTATGACCTGTATGTGACAGGTCATAGCTATACTTGTGAGCACTGCATAATGATAGAGTTGTTGAATCAGTGTATTGTGCACCTGAAATAACATAACATTGTGTGTCAGCTGTACTTCAATTTAAAAATGAGTAAATAAAAGTAATGACCATTCTTTATGTTACATGCAGATTTATAATACTGTCATAATCAGATGTGGCTATGCCATCATTTATTTAATCACCCCCTAATGTTGGGTGTCTAGGTTTTTCCCAGTTTTAAGCAGTGCTACGATGACATCTTTGTATATGTGTGTATATGACTTTTCCTTAGGATAAAATTTATAGTGGAATTTCTGTGCTCAAGGTTATGTACAGTTGTGTTGGTTTTTTTCCCCCCTTAAAGTGATGTTTTTGGTTGTCATGGCTAATATTCTGATAACTTGCCTCATTTCTTCTACATGTCCGATAAATCATCTGTGACTGTGGTTGTAATTCTGCCATTTTTTTTAATTTTTAAATTTATCTTAGAGAGAGAGTGGGTGCAAATACACATGCCTGCATGAGCTGGGAGAACTAGAGGGAGAGAGAATCTCCAGTAGACTCAGTGCTGAGCAAGGAGCCTGAGTGGGGCTCAGTGTCATGACCATGAGATCATGATCGTAGCGGAAACCAAGAGTCAGACACTTAACTGACTGAGCTACCCAGGTACCCCATTTCTGGTATTATTTTTTTTAAGATTTTATTTATTTATTTGACACAGAGATCACAAGTATGCAGAGAGAGAGAGAGAGGAGGAAGCAGGCTCCTAGAGAGCCCGATGCAGTGCTCCATCTCAGGACCTTGAGATCATGACCTGAGCCAAAGGCAGAGGCTCAACCCTCTGAGCCACCCAGGTGCCCCCCATTTCTGGTATTCTTATCTGTTTATTATAACTAGCTATGATTGGAGAAGTGTAATCTTTTTATTCAGTCTGCTTCCCCAAATTAGGTAATAATAGGCATTTGTTACCATTGAATTTTTTTTCTTTTATAAGATTTTATTTATTTATTAGAGAGAGCATGCAAGTGCATGAGCAGGAGGAGGGGCAGAGGTAGAGGGAAAAGCAGAGACCCCTCTGCTGAGCAGGGAGCTTAGTGCGGGGCTCCATTCCAGGACCCTGGGATCATGAACTGAGCCAAAGGCAGATGCTTAGCTAACTGAGCAACCGAGGCACCCCTCCATTGACTGAGCCTTAGTAATGTGATTAAGTCCAATTAATAAAGTCATTCCAGTATTTCTTAGAGCTGTATTTCATTCTCTCTTTCTAGCTTTCCTTTCCATTTCCACTCCACCCTTCACACTCTTCAGCCTACTTCTGTTTTTTTGTGTGCGTGTGTGCACATGTGCCTAAAGCAGGGTTGGGTTTGACTTAACTCCCATTCTTAGCACTGAAGAAATCTTTGGCGTCCAGTTCAAAATTCTGTAGCATTTACTAATTTTCACATCAGTGGAGGGATATGAGGGTTATTTCAATTCTTTCCAACCTTCCTCAAAAGTAACTGATAGAGGGACACCTGGGTGGCTCACTTGGTTAAGCGGCTGCCTTCGGCCTAGGTCGTGATCCCAGCGTCCTGGGATGGAGTCTCGCATCGGGCTCCTTGCTCCGCAGGGAGTCTGCTTCTCCCTCTGCACTCTGTCTGCCTGTGCTCTCTCTGACAAATAAATAAATAAAATCTTTAAAAAAAAAAAAAAGTAACTGATAGAGTTGTGGAGTCAGAGAAAAGGTGGGAGAATCCTTTTTTCTGGAAGTTCTGCTTAAGGTAAATTAGGACTTAGGAGACTAGAAAATTGTGTTTGAGAGTCCCTCACTATTAAAGCTCTTTGAAGTGACTCATGAAGATCAAACATGATTTGAATCTCCATTTCTGGTATGTTCTGTCTTTATGAGGAGATAGTGGACTTCCTTGGTACCAGAGATGGTAGAGCCATATCCACCCTCTCAGGAGACCCCATCAAGAGCTGCCTCCCTTTCTCATGGCATTATGAATAGCCAGACTATTTATGTGTGCATTTATAGTCTTTATTTTGAGGAGAATGTTTTCTTTTTGCAGATAGGCTCCAGTTTGACTTGCGATTACCATTGTTACGAGTTTCTTCGGGAAGTGCCGGATAGCCCTTAACAACTGCTCTGAGGTGGAGATGTTTGTCTCAGCCTCCACACCTTCTCTTGGGGCACACAGACCTTCCTTTGACCTTGTTGAAAATACACCTTTTGCTGAGCCTTAGATCTTTTGCTGACTTTCTAGTTAGTTTTAGGGCTGGTTTAAGAGGAAGGATATCTGTGATGATTGTGGAACTCCTTCTGTAACGGGATCAGAATCAGAAAATTATTCTTGTGGGAAAAACAAAGAAGCAAGTTTATAGTTTTGACCTTGGGAGCTAGAGTGTGAAGGAAAATGGTGAGAAGTTGTATACACATAGCAGCAGAGGAGATGAGTTATTCTTTTGCAAGATTTCTTTGTTTCCAGGCAAATATGCTTTAAGATCTAGTCACACTTTGAAGGCCATGGTATCTATTTTTGCTTATAATTCTTCTTAATATATTGACCTATCTTGGTTGTGATTGCCCCATTTAGTCAAGCTTGCTACTCCTGTACTTGCTTAGCACGTTTACTCCTTTAGCATTTTCAGATCCATGACTCTGAGCAGCAGGAAAAGCAAAATATTTGGTGTCAGAGGATCTTCTTTGTTGCAGGAACTTAAGTCCAGCTTTTCATTTCATTGTCAGTCTGCCATTTTGGACATCCAAGTAGTTCTGTAAGCTAGATGTATGGTTTAAGCCTAGGTCAGATTTCATGTGGATTTGGAAGATGGATTCTAGAATCATTCTAGATCTCTAGGAAGACAGAGGTTCTCAGTGATGACAGAATTTTGAAGTGTATTACGAGTAATTTGTACTGATTGTGAATTATCATAATTGACAAATGACACACCTAAAAAATTAATTTGAGTAGATGAAAGGTTATTCTTGGACTACTTACACAAGCTTTCTAGGATGGGAGAAAAATTGCTGGCATGAATTATAGCTAGTGTGGGCCAGAATCTGAGTATAATGTACCTTTCACCTTTCTTAGTTAACCTACCTAGTGGGAAGTGCTTCCATGTTTAAGGCATCTAAATTGTCACTTATTGGGAGGTTGGAAATGTGTATAAGACAATGACTTAGTTCACTTAGAAGCCATTTGTGTTGGTGTCTACAGTGCCTCGCAGTGGGCACCCTAAGTATTTGAATAAGAGAGAATTATTTTCTTTTTACTATGGAATCTTATTAACAGACATTTATTTGGCTTTTACCAAGTAATTGGCTTTAGTATTGTTTTCTTCCCTTCTTTATTCAGCATTCTGCCCTGCCCTTTTGGCCCTTTTTTTTTTTTCCCATTCAATATGCCACTAAATTTAGGAACATTGGGTGAACTGCTTTCTGCTACTTTTTTTTTTAAGATTTTATTTATTTATTTATTTGACAGACAGAGATCACAAGTAGGCAGAGAGGCAGGCAGAGATAGACGGAGAAGCAGGCTCCCTGCTGAGCAGAGGACTGGGACTCCATCCCAGGACCCTGGGATCATGACCTGAGCTGAAGGCAGACACTTTAACCCACTGAGCCACCCAGGCACCCTGCTACATATTTTAAATAAGGACTTTTATAACTGTGGTGCTTGGGTGGCTCAGTTGGTTAAGCATCTGCCTTTGGCTCAGTCATTGGTCTAGTTCCTGCATTGGTCTAGTTCCCTGCTTAGCAGGAGGTGTCTGCTTTTCCTTTTCCCTCTGCCGTTCCCCCTGCTTGTGCTCTCTCTCTGTTAAATAAACAGAGTCTTTAAAAAAAAAAAAAATTTAACAGTTACTCAGATGTAAATTGATATATGAATGTTATTTTGGATATAATTCATTAGAGCAGTGGCGGTATGACATAGCCCATAATTTCTTTAATATTTTATGTGTTGGAGCACCTGGGTGGCTGAGTTGGTTAAGGGTCTGATTTTGGCTTATCATAGTCTTGAGGTCCTGGAATTGAGCCTTCCCCACTCCGGCTCCCTGCTGGGCAGGAGTCTGCTTCTCCCTCCCTCTGTACCGCCCCCCTCAACCCACTTGTGTGCTTGTGGTTTCTCTTTCAAATAAATAAAATTTTTAAGAAATACATTTTATGTTCCTCTAGAGAAATGCTGATAGACCAACAATGTTTTCTGGATGACTCCAGTGTAGTAATTTATAGTTCCCAGTTTTATAAAATCCTAGTTTCTCTTGTTACTTCAGTGCTGTGAAACTCAAGGCACTCAACATAAGATTTTAATTCACCCTAGGAAATAAGTCCATATAAAAAGATGTAAGGTACTATACAATATCTGCAGTCAGTTCTAGAGAGAAGAGAAGGTGAAGTGTTTGTACCTTGGAGAAGATGGGTCAGATTGTCTTTTCTTCTCCTTAAAATGTGGTGGTAGGGCGCCTGGGTGGCTCAGTGGGTTAAGCCTCTGCCTTCGGCTCAGGTCATGATCTCGGGGTCCTGGGATCGAGTCCCGCATCGGGCTCTCTGCTCAGCGGGGAGCCTGCTTCCCTCTCTCTCTCTCTCTCTGCCTGCCTCTCTGTCTAACTTGTGATTTCTCTCTGTCAAATAAATAAATAAATAAAATCTTAAAAAAAAAATGTGGTGGTATACAGGAGTATTACCATTTAGTGCCATGTGTGAAATATCTGGGGCTGTAGTTGAAATGAGATAATTTAGTGGCCAAATGTATCTGAACTCTTGGTAACAATGTGATTTATAATATATCCAAATGTAAAAATATCTGGAAATTGAACATTTTGTATTCCAGAAACTCCTGGTAGTATTATGTGCTAACGGTTAGGCCATACAAAGAGATTTTATTATACTATTTTGTGGATTGGAGAGTACATTTATTAGAGCTGTTTGGCTTGCTGATCATGCTGACCAGCTGTGGTACATCTTTTTTTCTTTCTTTCTTTCTTTTTTTGTCCCAAAGTAAGCTCTGTGCCCAGTGTGGAGCTCGAACTCACAACCCTGAGATCAAGAGTTGCATACTGTACCACTGAGCCAGCCAGGTGCCCCAAGTTGTAGTACATTTTAACTGAATGAAAGAGTACTTCTTACCATTCTTGATACATTTACCATTTTATCCAATGCAGTTTAAAAGTCGTATGGTTGTGATTATCTCAAAGTAGTTTCACTTTTTATTTTGTATATAATTTATGATGGTCCCAAAACAATAGCAAAGATGTAATAATGGTGGTATGGGTTAATTTTAGTGATAACACCAGAAAATAGTGCAAATAAAGTGACTTGAACAAGATGAAAACAAATACGACCATTCCGAATTTCAGGATAGGTCATCTGCATTGCCTAATACTATTTTTTTATACGTAAAGCTAAAGTTTATTTAAATAGGAAAAGAAACATTTCAGATTTGCTAGATCCCTTTCAGTGTCTGCAGTCCCTGTTAGAATGCAGCACGACTTCCATGTTAATTTGCTTAGTAAATTCTTTTTTACCAATCATTCCTGCAGCATTGAAGAATTCATACTTCTGCCTATATTTGTGGGCCTTCCTTCCTTCCATTCTGTTTAGTTTTTAATTCGAGTTAGTTACATTAGTTTCAGGTGTACGGTGTAGTCATTCCATACTTCATATGTCACCTGGTGCTCATCACAGTGAGTGCCCTCCATACTACCCATCACCTCTCTAGCCCATTCCCCTGCCCACCTCTCCTTTGGTCACCATCTGTTTGTTCTCAAAAGTAAGGGTCTGTTTTTCAGTTTGTTTGTATTTTTCTTTGTTAGTTTTGTTTTTTTTTTTAAGATTTTTATTTTATTTGAGAGAGTGAAAGTGAGAGAGATCATTGAGGGACAGAGAGAAGCAGACTTTGCTGATGCTGAGATCATGACCTGAGCTGAAGGTAGATGCTTAACCAACTGAGCCACCCAGGCACCCTTGTTTTGATACTTAAATTCCTAATACTGCATAATAAATTCCACATGATTGAAGTCATATGGTATTTTTCTGTCTGACTTATTTTGCTTAGCATTTTACTAGCTCCATCCATGTCATGGCAAATGACAAGGTTTCTCTTTTTTTTTTTTTTTTTTTCATGACTGGATAATACTCCTTTGTGTGTTTGTATACACACCACATTTTCTTTCTTTCTAAATAATACACACCACATTTTCTGAAGGTAATGTGGAATAGCTTCCAGCAGTCTGAAAAATCTGATGGATTAGCACTTACTCTGACTTTTGCTTTAGGCCTTCGTTAATTTTGGGAAGTAAATATACCTGGCAGCATATTTTCAGGAGATGGAAGGCTGTGTTTCTAAGTGAGTCAGAACTTGGAATTTGAGAATGTTAGTCTTCGCTATTTCAGTTTATTTAATTGTTCTTTGCTTTATTCTGCAAATAATTTGAAGCTTTTATTTATTTTTTATTTTTTTTAAAGATTTTTATTTATTTATTTGACAGAGAGAGATCACAAGTAGACAGACATGCAGAGAGAGAGAGGGGGAAGCAGGCTCCCTGCTGAGCAGAGAGCCCGATGCGGGCCTCGATCCCAGGACCCTGAGATCATGACCTGAGCCGAAGGCAGCGGCTTAACCCACTGAGCCACCCAGGCGCCCATAATTTGAAGCTTTTAATCTTTCATCCAGAATCATTCACCATCTACCATCCATCTCATGTGTAGGAGTCACTGGAGATTTGAGGCCTCATCACTTACTTCCAGAGGTCCAAGTTTTCCAATATATTGATGATTTGGGGGGAAAAACTGTTTTTACGTTTGCTTTTAATGTTCCAGATGCTTCCCATTCTGTGTTGGAGAAGTTGAAATGGTGATGTTATAAAGCCAGCCGTTAGTGCTAGGGAGTTGGGTTCCGTATTTACTGAATTAGCTTGGAATATGGCTCCCTTAATAGTAATTTCATAGGAAAACACTTGCAGGGGCATCTGGGTGGCTCAGTCAGTTAAGCACCTATCTTTGGCTCAGGTCATGATCCCAGCATCATGGGATGGAGCCCCAGATGGGGCTCCCTGCTCAGCAAGGAGTCTGCTTCTCCCCTTTTCTGTTCGAACCTCCACTTGTGCTCTCTTGTGTTCTCTCTCTCAAGTAAATAAAATCTTTTAAAAAACCCCAAAATCAAAACAAAAAACCCACTTGCATCTAGGCACCTAAGTATGGTGTCACCTAAGTGTGGAGTCAAATAAGAGAGATACAGAAAAAGGAGTAGTGATTTTTCTTTAGTACTGCTTCAAAATGATTACTGATGCTGAATTTAGGATTTTTAAAAATTTTGAATCAGGAAGTATAATACCTATGTATCCTTTTAATTGTTTTCTCTTCCTAGACCTTTATTGTCCCTTGCCATTTTTTGTTTTTATTTCTTTGGCCTTTAAATATTGATAAATTCCCCTCTATTAATGCTCTGAATGATAAAATGAGTAAAGCCAGTATAGTATGTTAGTTAAGAGCATGTGCTGCTTGGATTCCAATTTTGGTCGTGCTGTGAATGGAGTGTGACTTCTCCAGTTACTGCTCTACAGTTTGCATCATTAGGTTGTTTCAATGCCTTTCTCTAAAAACTAAAGTACCAATGTATATTATGTGCATATTTATGATTTCCATATTAATAAATTTCCTAAAAGTATGAAAGGTATGTATCTTTTTAAAGTTTTAAAATACATACGTCACATTTACATAGCTGTCAGATGTGTTCCCTCACGACAGAATAACATTCTTTAAGAATTTAAAATAACTTTATCACAGAGCTAGCAATTTGGTGAGTTTTTTCCTCTTGCTAATTATTGAGAAGAGACTTAATTTTTGATGAGCTTTATTAAATGCATTCAACAAGTCTGTGTTGCATGAGTTTTAATAGAAATAGTATTTAGGTAAAATTAAATATAGAGCTAACAACAGCCACTGACTGGCATTATATTTTCTTTGAGGGTCACCTCCTTTTTTTTTTTAAAGATTGTATTTATTTATTTGACAGAGAGACAGCGAGAGATGGAACACAAGCAGGGGGAGTGGGAGAAGGAGAAGCAGGCTCCCTGCCAAGCAGGAAACTCAATGTAGGGCTCCATCCCAGGATCCCAGGATCATGACTTGAGCTGAAGGCAGATGCTTACCTGACTGAGCTACCCAGGTGCCCTTAAAATTTTATTTTTTTTTAAGTGATCTCTACACCCAACATGAGGCTTGAACTCACAGCCCAGAGGTCAAGATCCACTTGCTCTACTGACTGAGCCAGCCAGGTGTCCAGAGATCATCTCTTGATAATTCAGTTTTACTTTATAAAATGGGACATTTTCTGGGGACTGGGTGGCTCTGTGGATTAAGCCTCTGTCTTCAGCTCAGGTCATGATCCCAGGGTCCTGGGATTGAGACCCACATCGGGTTCTCTGCTCAGCAGGGAGCCTACTTCCCCCTCTCTCTCTGCCTGCCTCTCTGCTTACTTGTGATTTTAAAAATCTCCAAAAAAATAAAATAAAATGGGACATTTTCTGTAATTTACTTGCTTCTTAGAGAGGCAGTAACCTCTCTTATTTCTATGGAAGGAAAGTTTTTATAGTAACTTAGTAAGTTGTAATTAGTGAAAGTAGTATTATTGATGAATTCACTGGTCAAGTCTTGCAAAAAGTAAAGTTTCAGAATGTGTTTGTTATACTCTTTGCTTAGAGTGAAAGGTAAAATTGTGGCTCTCTGGTATTTCCAAGGAAGCAGAGCTTTGGGGTAGCTGAGATTTCTGTATGTTGCAGAGTTCACTCCAGTTTATCATGTTATGGCCTAAACTTTTAATTTATGCATTTTGAGAAGAAATTTTGATAGTGTTATACTTCCCAGCCTTAAAAAAAAAAAAAACTTTATTGAAGTATAATTTACATACATTACACAGATTTTAAGTATACAGTTGAGTTTCAGCAACAGTATACACCTGTGTATCCACCACCTCAAAGAAAATAGAGATCATTTTCATTCTTCCAGAGTCAATTCTTGCTCCTTTGAGTCATATTTGCCCCTATACACTCATGTGCATACCCTGCCCTATGCAATCACTGATCTGATTTCTGTCACTACAGATGAGATTTGTCTGTCTTAGAAAATAAATAGAATCATACAGTCTGTATTCTTTTATGTACTTCCCAGCCTCATATAGTGTATGGGGTTATGTTTTATCCAGTCCCAGTAATTGTGCATCCAAATGCCTGGGCTGCAGTGTAGTACCGTGATTAATCTCATTTCTGTTGAGCTGTGTGTGTCTTTGCTCCCTTATGTAGCTCCACACTTAGGTTTGGGTGTTGGGGGTTCTGTGTTAGCTTTTTAAAAGATTGCTTCTGGCTCTTCACTTCATGTCAGACCAGATACTGCTATGGTTCTTGACATTTTATCTGCATTTTTAACTTTCATAGTCCTGCTCTATTAAACTTCTCAAACTTCCCAGTTTGGTGGTACATGACAGACTACATAATCTATGCTTCCTGATAAACATTGCAGTTGTGCGTCTGCAGGAAGTGGACTAACCTTCCTGCACCCTTATCCCTGCTGCTCTTTCCCCGTGTCCTTTGGCCATCATTCTGTGTGTCACTCTTATTTTTGCCCCCTAATTCTCTACAGTGTGTTCCCTCAGCCAGTTTATCTTCCATCAGCTTTTGTAGTTCATTACACTCAGTTATCTCTAACCCTCTCCCCCTCCTCCCCCCACCCAATGCTCCTGTCTCTCAGGCTGTGATGGATTTCCTCTCCTGCCAGCTTCCTCTCTAGTCTAGGCTGCCTGTCAGATTTTAATGCTAGAGAAAGAAGTGTTCCGCCCTAAGCCTAAATTGTACTTTGTGCAGCCTGACTTGTTTCTCAACATCTAGCCAAGGCTTCTTTGAAAACATCCAGTGGGGAGAAGAGCAAGCTTGCATCATTCCTATGTCTTGTGGCTACAGGGTCTTTTGCTGGTTTTAAAAACAGCTCACTGCTTGATTCTCAGATGACCCTGGAAACAATTACTTGGCCTGTATAAGTCATAATAGTTAATGCACCATTACTACCCATTGTGTAATTATTATTTAGCAGAATTATGATCACAAACATTAAATATATGCCATATTGCGTCTTAATTTATTTGACTAATACAGTGACCTTTATTTGTAAATGCTTTGCTTGCATGGTTTGTTGCTAATGTTGTACAGTTAAGTGCTTATAGCAACTTAAAGAGAACCATGCTAAACATGACAGTATTGATGATGTTCAAGTATTGATCATAACCCTGATCATTAATACACATGTTGCTAGCTTTCTGAATGCTAGATCTCTTTTTGGTGAAGTTGGGGTAAAAGAAACAAATATGAGTGACTGTTTAATGTCAGGCTCTTTTTTTTTTTTTTTAAAGATTTAATTTATTTATCAGAGAGAGAAAGAGGGAGAGAGAGCGAGCACAGGCAGACAGAATGGCAGGCAGAGGCAGAGGGAGAAGCAGGCTCCCTGCCAAGCAAGGAGCCCGATGTGGGACTCAATCTCAGAACGCTGGGATCATGACCTGATCCAAAGGCAGCTGCCCAACCGAGCCACCCAGGCGTCCCTAATGTCAGGCTCTTAATATACCTTATTTCAGTTTTTATAGCAACTCTGATGTAGATAGCATTGTTATTTATTTCACAGATCAGGAAACTGAAGCTTAGTTTATTAATTAATTGAACTGTTCTGGTCTTGAGGATATTTGGTTTCTTAAGCTACTTTAAATGAAGACTATAAAATCTACCTTGCAAGGTTTGTTGGGAAGATTGCAAATAGTGTATATTTAAAGTATCAAATGCAGTGCCTGATACAGACGTGTTTCCTGTTCTCAGGTAAATTTATGGTCTAGAACATCTTTTAAAACATCCTAGCCTTTGTTTGAATTTGTTCATCTCTAAAGGTAGTTCATGAAATTATTTGTATATAGATTTTGAATAACTGTCATCAGCGCTTTGCTTTTATATACTTACTGTTCAACTTGAACTCAATAAATTAAAATATGAGCATTAAAAACCACATATCCATTTGAATGGTATCACTGGAGCGTTACTTCAAAGTGAAAAACAACCACAGACACAACCACAACTCATTTCCTGATATTTTTTTCGAAGACAGCCCTCCACACTACTCCTCCTGCTCTGTAACAGTTCACTGAGATATTCACACCCTGTGCAATTACCCATTGAAGGTATACGATTCAGTGGTTTTAGTATATTCTCAGAGATTTGCAACCATTAATCACCACAATCAACTTTAGAACATTTTTCGTCACTCCTTAAAAAAAGCCCAAAACTTTGGTAGTTACTACTTTTCTCTCCTCCCTACCCCATTATCTGGAAACCAGGAATCTACCTTCTGTCTCTGGGTTTGCCTGGTCTGGACATTTTCTATAAGTGGATTCATTCAAAATACAACCTTCTATAACTGACTTCTTTCACATAGCGTAATGTTTTTAAGCTTTGTCCATGTTGTACGAGTATTCCTACTTCATTCCTTGATTTCCAGGTATATTCCATTGAGTGGACTTAATGACATTTTGTATGTCCATTCATAAGTTGATAGTCATTTAGGTTGTTCCCACTTTTGGCTGTTAGGATTAATGCAGCTTACCTTATAATTCATATATAAGGGGTATATATAACATATAAACCTATGTTTTGTATAAACATTGGTTTTCATTTCATTTCATTTTGAAGAACTCCCAGACTTTTCCAAAGTGGCTGCACATTTAATATTCCTACCAAGAGTATATGAGGGTTCCAGGCTGTCCATATCCTCACCAACACTTGATTTTTAAAAATATTTTTGTTACATCTTTCATAGACCTTTTCAAATTGGCCTCAATGACAGATCCCTTAGTGATGTCTGTAAATGTGACACACACTGCATAGTGTTTTTCTGGTACTTCTGATGGCCAGAGTGCTGTGCTGACTTTGGAGTGGAACACCTATGTCATTGGCAAACTGGTGGGTTAATTCTTTGACCTCATACGAATGATATCACTACCAGTTAAAGTAAGTATGTGTGCGAAGGCCCAGTATTGCTGTATCTTAAAAATCTTTAGAAACACTTTTCCTAAGTAGTTTATTTCAGTAACAGTCAGTGGATTCTAATAGGAATGCTATATTAGTATTTTCCTCAGGAAAATTTATATTTTATATTTATATTTGAGGAAAGTTTATATTTGGAATTCATGAAGATATTTTAAACTTTGTCAGTAACCCATATCAATTCAAATCATGCAGTGATTTGGTCAGAGAAGTTAAAATTAGCTGTTGTTAAGCTTTAGACTGATACTCTCCCCTTGCAATTGCACTGTAATTTTTTAAATTTTGTTTAAGCAGTCTCTAAATGTGGGACTCGAACTCACAACCCTAAGATCAACCCTGAGATTGAGAGTTGCATGTTCCTCCCACTGAGCCACCCAGGTGCCCTGCTTTGTCACTGTTAATATCCAAACACTATTAAATCATTCTCAAGGGGGTGATATTTCCCCCAAGGCATTGAAAAAAATTTTTTTTTGGATATGGAGTGAAAAAAAGAACTTAGCTATTACAGTTGTTATAGTGTGACCCTCCCACAGGCCACAATACAAAAACTGATACATAATATATCTATGAAACTAAAATTTTATGATTTGGATGACTAGGAAAATACTACCTAAGTGTTTCTTACGTAACGGGGTGGTAATGAAGAACAGGTTGAGAACACTTTCCTACTGCTTAAAATAGATGCTAGAATATTTGATCATTAGAGATCATTTAGTTGGACCACACTCTACAGTGTTTGAATAAGGCACTGAAGTGGAACAACTTTCTTCCTTGAATAAAATGAGTGCCTACTGTGTGCTAGGCATTCTGCTATCCAGGAGGACAAAAATGAAAAGACCTTTTGCTTTTCTTGGAGGAAGTCTTATATATTAATACACATGGAGTGACTATTGTTTTAGTTCAAGGAGGTATATTCAAGGTGAGTGGGGAGAGCACAGAGGAAGAGCCGTGTAAGTTAGAGAGATAGGGAAAGGTCCAGAATGATTATGGTATGTAAACACTGAGTCTGACTCCCCTTTCTAGGCTGCTATAGTAGAATGTATTTTTTAAACCTGAGTGTGTTTAGCAACTACTAGATTTCTTGTTTAAAATGCAGCTTCTGGGGGTGCCTGGGTGGCTCAGTGGGTTAAGCCGCTGCCTTTGGCTCAGGTCATGATCCCAGGATCCTGGGATTGAGGTTCGTGTTGGGCTCTCTGCTCAGCAAGGAGCCTGCTTCCCTCTCTCTCTGCCTGCCTTTGTCTACTTGTGATCTCTGTCTGTCAAATAAACAAATAAAATCTTAAAAAAAAAAAAAAATGCAGCTTCTGGAGTACCTGGGTGGCTCAGTCAGTTCGTCTGCCTCAGGCTCAGTTCATGATCCCAGGGTCCTGGGATCTAGCCCTACGTTGGGCTCCCTGCTCTGCAAGGAGCCTCCTTCTCCTTCTCCCTCTCTTCCTGCTTGTGCTCTGTCTCTCCTCTCTTGAATGAATAAAATTAAAAAAAAGAAAAAGAGCTTCTGAAGCCCCACCCCTGATAATATGATTTGGGGTTGGGTCCTAGAGATTGTGATCCAAGTAGCCTAAGGCATCCCCTGCCCCCCCCCCCCCTTTTTTTTTCCTCCCAGGGTTTAGGTTTGTAAGCATGGGACACTGCATTAAATGGTGGAGGTAGAAGATTTTCAGGGGCAAATACTAGTCTAACTTTGTTTTATGAACAATCACCTATTCCAACAGCCTGAAAATAAATATTTCCTAACCATGGATTAGATCTTTTTTTTCCCCTAGCTAAGCTGTCACTGTTTCTTGTTTTCCTTGCTTGTTTATGTTTTACTTGTTTATATATTATTGGTATCTTTTGTAGCCATTTAGGGTGATGGGATCCTTTACCTACTGCTTCAGCATAAAGACAATGTTAGTCCTCTATTCTTAACTAATAGAAGGATATTTCTTAAGTCCTGGGTGCTTTAGGTGAAAGAATAGTGTCAAGTCAAGGGGGACTTAAAGAGGAGAGGAGATGAGCATTATCTGGACTGATGGAAAGAAAAGAACTATGAATGTTTAGCCTGGAAAAGAACACGTACAGGCATTGTCCACGTATAGACTAAATTGTCTCTTATTGAAGTTGTAGAACTGGACGTCAAAACACAGATACCTACAGGGCCAGACAGGTATTCAGTAAGGGGGTTGGCCTGACGTACAGTTGATGAACTGAGGGTACATGTCCATTGTAAAGGAGGGCACTCATTAGCTCCAGCTGAATCTTGTCATGAAGGACTATGAATCAGAACCACATCTCATTTTTCAACAGAAGTGAGGTATCCAGACTTTTAGGTAAACTCTCCTGAATTTTTTTTTTAACATTACACAGTCAAATGAATAAAAATAAAACTACAGGCCAGAACAAACATTTCTGTGTGCTTTGAGTTTGCAGTCTCATATATCAGATGAATTTTGACCCATAAATCTTTTCAAATTCTGTGATGAAGATTAAGATAGCCCCAAATGGGGATTTACTTGTTTATAAGACCCAGACCCAGACTTTGGCAGTAAATTGTAAAGCAAGGTAGAATTTGGAGAGGGCTGTGTAACTTCAAGAACATAGTTCTGTGAATTGTTCGTTAAAATTGGATTATCACAGAGTGAGACTCATGGGTGCAATACCTTCTCTTTTCCTCTAAATTTAGGAAGCCCAAGGACCCCAATTAGAGTTAGGCGTCCTGACACAGGCAGGTTTTGGAGGAATTAACAAGTGGGATTGATCACAGAACGTCCATTTTTGTTTAATCCAGTGAAAATTCTGAACAGGCTGTAAATATATTTAGCCTAGGCTCACTGGAGCTCCTTTTACCTGCCCTATCCCCCAAGAAAAATTAAACTTATAGGAGCAAGACCTTCTGGCTTAACCCACTTAAATGATTATTTTCTCATGGTTGTCCTATCCCTGTAGATTATATAGTGTCTCTCTGACCATTAATTATTATATCAGATGTTATAAAATACTCTGTTTTGGGCCTTAGAATATGAATCCTCCAAGAACATTAGAAAAATTGAATTCCCCAACTTCTTCACTTTCTTGGAATACAATTTGCTGTTAATTTTAATTATGCTTAATTACAGTCAGAGCTGATTTCAGGCTTTAGGTAAAGCTTTATATACAATGATATAATGTACAGTACTTTGATTATACCAAGGTAACCTATTTCTAGATTATCACATAAAAAGTTGGAGTGGCTTAAGACTTGAGTCAATTAAGAATTCATTACATGCTGCTTGTTTGTTCCTACCTTTGACATGTGTTTTAGTAAACGTGTTTAATGGTCTTTCATCAGATGTATAAGCTATGTGCCTTTTGAATAATTAATGTCCCTTTTGAGTTAATTAATTACTCTTTGGGTAACTGATTTTGAAAAACCTATATTTGTATCACTACTGATTCTGACAATCCTTTTTTCAATGACTGAGTTTTTCACCACTGAGTTTTCACCAAATAGGGATGTCCTGTGGGACCAATATCAATCCTCGGTCAGGAAGAGGTTGTGTAAATAGCTGTGCGCACACTCCAGAGGAAGGAGGAGAATTTAAGTGTTGGGCCCCAGATGTGAACTCCTCCTGTTTTTGTTTTAGGGTAATTAATGTTTCCTTAGATTGAGCTAAACTTTGGGCACTTCGGCTTCTGGCTTTCAGGTCTGAGTTTGTATCCTTTAGGCATAGACTGAGGGTAGGGGAAGTAGAGTTTGTATTTCGTGTCATCCCAGAATGAATGAAGTAACATGAGAGCAGTGGTTTTTTAAGCTTGGACTTGAGGGTAGAAAATGGGCTATATGAAGGTGAAAACTGTCCCCTTACAATCCTAGTGACTTGGGAGGGTTTAGATTGTGAACAGTCTCTTAGACGCTTGTGACTTAAATTCTTAGAGATTCTGTTGGGTTTTGTGGTATTTGCTTCTAGGTTCTCTGGTTGGATGTTTGTGTTATAAGGTGATCTTGTTCCCGTCTGCCATTCTGTCTCCCTTGGCCTTCTAAATTAGATACATTCCCCCTTCTGCTCCCAGACGTCTCCATCTCTTCGTCCCCTGACACAGCAATCATTTATCAAGTTGTTTCACGCGTTGTCGGGAGGGGAGCCCTGGGGACTTGAGTTTGTTTCGTCCCTTTGTTAGAACTCCACAGGATCGTCCAGCTTAGTCTCCAGCCAACTGCTGAGAGTTGCTGGACTCCAGGAGCAAATGTTAAAGGGGCCCCCTTTCATCTACTTGCTGCTACTTCATTCTTTTATTTTTAATTCCAATTTATTGCAACTGTAATCACACACATACACTTTCTGGATATGTATGTAATCCTGAGAGGCTTCCCCCCCCCCTTTTTAATCCCAGTCACTGAAGTTATGGAAATAGATTTTTAGTCCCTCTTCTTTTCTTTGTTGTTCCTTGTCCATTTTCTGTTCTTCCTTCATTACTTCACTGCCTCTTTGCAAGTGGTAGATTACTAGAGATAGATTTAGTAAGTGGAGTACCTGTTTTTATGAGACACCTTTATGGAAATGCTGTAACTTATCAAGGTGTCCTTTTTTCTGACATCACACTTCACTATCATTAGAAATGTCTAAAAAGTGTAGGAATAGGATTTTAAAGTTTGTCAAACTTTAATGCAAGGTGGTACTTATTACTAGGAGTTATGCAGGTTATCAAAACTATCTAAAAAAGTAAAAGGAAAAATAATAGACGTGTGGATGTATTATGAATGTTAACCAGTTATCGTGAATTTGAAAGATGGATGTTGCTTACTGTCACTTAATAGTTTAAAAGAACAGTGTTTATTTTGTGGGTAATAGTAGTAGTCAAACTGTAATGTCATGAGGCTTATGAGAATTTTTTTTAGTGATTCTGGAACATTTCCTCTCAGCACTTTACTATAAACTTAAACATGAACAGAAATGTTGAAAGGATTATATGTTATATTTTGGGTTTAAATTTTTTTCTTTTCTTTACCAAGCTGTATAAAACATGCAATAGCCTCACAATGCATTATAAAGTTACTCCTGGAAGCAAAACAATGAGAAAAAATAACCCAGATGACATGCGTTAAAAAGCGTGAATTCTGCAATGAGCCTGTTTGCTGTAGACAAGCCGAGGCTAGAACCCAAGTTGTATAGTGTCACTATACACTATAATCATCGAGTTTAGTAGGAGAAATGTTGCCCCTTCTCTTTAGGTATTTTATGTTGAAAATGTAGTCCCTTTGATTAGACTTGTCATCTGAAAAATAGTTTATAATGAACAGTAAATTGTCTTGAGTACTATGACTTTTAACATCAAAGTGAGTCCAAATGATTTCCCCTAGAAGTTATTCTTATTAGAATATTTTTCAGCTGTGAAACTGTAGTGTATTATTTCTCATTGATTTCCACAATAAAACTATAAAATCATACATTACTGATAAAAAGTTTTTATATGTAATAGTACTATTCAAATATCACTAATATTTAGCTATATTTCAAGTTAAGAATATGAAAGCATGGAGGCCTTATATTCTATTCTGAAAATTTAATATGTACTCTTTGCCAGACACTGTTCTAGACAGTATAGTATAGCAGTAAATAAAACACAGAAGATCCTCTTGGAGCTTATATTCTATGGAGGGAGACATAGTCAGGCACTTCATTTTCTTCTCTTCGTTCTTTGGCAAGCATTAGTGAGTTTTGGTCTGTAAAGGACCACTTTTTGTTATAATTACTTGACTTTGTATAGTTGTTTAAGGCTGTGTTTCAATAAGTTTTTATTTACAGTAACAAAGAGCAGACCATAGTTTGCCATCCGTTCCAAGCTATAAAAGGACAAACAGTAGATTGTTAAGAAAGACTTTTTAAAAAGATTAATCCACTTACTTGAGAGAGCACACATGCACATGTAGGTGTGTGTGGCAGGAGCAGAGGGAGAGAATCTCTGAGCAGACTCTCCCCAGTAAGCGAGTCTGCAGCAAGGTGATCCCAGGACCCACGTGGTCATGACCTGAGCCAAGACCAAGAGCAGGATGCTCAATTGACTGAGCCACCCAGGTGCCCCATCATAAAAAAATTTTTAAATATATTTCATGAGATTTAAGGGGAAAAAAATGGACAAAGTGATGACAAGGAATCAATACTTTTTTTAAAGAAAAAAAAATTTTAAAAAGGATTTTATTCATATTTTTTTTTACAAAGAGAGTGCGGACGCTGCTTCTCCCTCTTCCACTCTGTCTGCCTGTGCGCTCTCTCTCTCTCTCTCTCTCTCTGTCTCTGACAAATAAATAAAATCTTTAAAAAACAACAAACAGAGAGAGAGTGCACAAGCAGGCAGAGCTGCCTGCTGAGCAGGGAGCCTGATAAGGGGCTCAACCCTAGGATCCTGGGATCATGACCTTAGCCGAAGGCAGAGGCTTAATCCACTGAGCCACCCAGGTGCCCCCAGTTCATTGGTATTAAAAGTATTGACTACCTGGTATGTACTATAGGATATATACTATATAGCATTGGTATTAGATACATTCATAATAGTGTGCAGTCATCACTACCATATCTGTCTCAAGAACACTTTTTATCTTGTAATTTTGAAACTCTATACCTGTTAAACAGTAACTTTCCATCTTCCCCTCCGCCCCCAGCCCCCCAGCCCCTGAGAGCTACCATTCTGCTTTTAAGATTTTGACTCTGGTAAGTACCTCCTATAAGTGGAATCATACAGTCTTTGTCTTTTTGTGACTGGCTTAGTTCACTTAGCACAGTGATCTCATGTTTTATCCATTTGTAGCATATGTCATCATTTCCTTCCCTTTTAAGGCTCAGTGACATTCTGTTGTATGTATATTTCACATTTTGCTTATCCACTCATCCATTAATGGCAACTTGGGTTGCTTCCTCATTTTAGCTATTGTGAATAATGCCGCTATGAATGTGGGTGTACAACTATCTTATCGAGACCCTGCTTTCAGTTCTTTGCAGTATATACCCAGAAGTGGAATTGTTGGATCATACTGTGATTCTGTTTCTAACTTTTTGAGGGTGTGCCACATTGTATTTCTCGGTGTCTCTTTCATATGATACTCCAATCAAGGATGTACAAGGGTTCTGTTTTCTTCTTATCTTTTTCAATGTGTTCATTCTTTTCTTTTTCTTTTTCTTTTTCTTTTTTCTTTTTTCTTTTTTCTTTTTTCTTTTTTTAGCAGGAGTTATCTTAATGGTTGTGAGGTGATGTCTCATTGTAGTTTTGATTTGCATTTTTCTAATGATTAGTGCTATTAGGCAGTTTTTCATGTGCTTATTGACTATTTGTATATCTTTTTTGAAGAAATGTCTATTCAAGTCTTTTGCCTGTTAATTTATTTATTTGTAAAGATTTTATTTTTAGGGAATCTCTACTCCCAAAGTGAGCTCAGACTCACAACCCCAAGATCCAGAGTCACATGCTCTACCAACTGAGCCTGCCAGGCACCCCCTTCTTTTTGCCCATTTTGAAAATAGATTCTTGGGTTTTTGTTGGTTGAGTTGTAGGAGTTCTATATATATTCTGGATACTAACCCCTTGTCAGATATATGATTTACAAATATTTTCTCCCATTTGTGGGTTGACTTTTTTTCACTCTGTTGATCAGTGTCTTTGATCCATAAAAGTTTTAAGTTTTCATGAAGTCCATGTTGTCTGGTTTTTCTTTTATTGCCTGTAACTTATGTTATATGCAAGAAACTATTGTTATGAAGACTTTTGCCCTAGTTACCTTTAAGAGTTTTATACTTTTAGGTTTTACATTTAGATCTTTGATCCATTTTTAGTTAATTTTTAAATGGTGTGAAGTAAAGGTTCAAGTTCATTGTTTTACATGTGGTTATCTGGTTTTCCCAGCACCATTGACTGAAAAGACTGTCCTTTTATTTTATTTTTATTATTATTTTTTAAAGATTTTATTCATTTGACACAGAGATCACAAGTAGGCAGAGAGGCAGGCAGCAGGGGTGGAGTGGGGGGAACCCTCAGTCCCAGGACCCTGAGATCATGACTTGAGTTGAAGGCAGAGGCTTAACCCACTGAGCCACCCAGGTGCCCCAGACTGCCCTTTTGTACTGAGTGGTCTTGGCCCCCTTGACTGAATGCAGATTTATTTCTGGATTCTTGGTTCTATTCCTTTGGTCTATATATCCATCTTTTTTTTTTTTTTTTTTAAGTGTATTTAGCATACAGTGTTATGTTAGATTCGGGTGTACAAATAATTCATCAATTCTGTACATTACTCATGCCTCATCACAATAAGTGTAGTCTTAATCCCCTTCATTCCACCACCACCCCCCCTTTGGCAACCACTAGTTCTCTGTATTTAAGACTCTCTTTGTTGTTATCCTTTCTTTTTTTTCCTTAAATTCTACATAAAAGTGACATCATAAGATATTTGTCTCACTTCACTTAGCATTGTATCCTCTAGGTCCATTGTTTTTTATGGTTTACTAGCATTCCATGTATATACGTACTACAACTTTAAACATTCGTCTATGGATGGACACTTAGATTACTTCCATATCTTGGCTATTGTAGATAATGTTTCAATAAACATAATAAACATATCTTTATTTTCTTTGGGTAGATATCCTGTAATGGAATTACTGGATTATATGAGTAATTCTATTCATAATTTTTTGAGGAACCTTCCTACTGTTTTCCACGGTTGCTGTACCAGTTTGCATCTCCACCAACACTTGTTATTTCTTGTGGTTTTGATTTTAGCCATTCTGACAGGTGTGAGGTGATATCTCACTGTGGTTTTGATTTGCATTTATTTCCCTGATGATAAGTGATGTTGAACATCTTGTCATGTGTCTGTTGGCTGTCTGGGTGTCGTCTTTGGAAAAATGTTTGCCCAGATCCCCTGCCCATTTTTCAAATGGATTATTTGTTTTTTTGGTGTTGATTTGTATAAGCTCTTTTTATATATTTTGGATATTAACCTCTTATCAGATGTTGTCATTTGCTAATATCTTCTCCCATTCAGGAGGTTGACTTAAGGTTTTGTTGATGGTTTCCTTTGCTTTGCAAAAGCTTTTGATTTTGGTATGGTCCTAGTAGTTTAATTGTTCTTTTGTTTTCCTTGTCTGAGGAGACCTACCTTGAAAAATATTTCTATGACATATGTTAAAGAAAACACTGCCTGTTTTTCTTCCAGGATGTTTATGGTTGCAGAGCTCACATTTAGATTTTCAGTCTGTTTTGAGTTTATTTTTGTGTAAGGTATCAGAAGTGGTCTAGGTTCATTCTTTTTTGCATGTAGCTATCTAGTTTTCCCAGCAGAGACTGCCTTTTTCCCCTTGTGTATTCTTGCCCATTTGTCATAGATTAATTGACCATGTCAATGTGGGTTTATTTGTGAGCTCTCTCTTTTGTCCCATTGATCTATGTGTCTGCTTTTGTGCCAGTACCATACTGTTTGGGTTACTACAGCTTTGCAGTCTTTCTCAAAATTCGAGATTGTGATACCTCCGGTTTTGTTCTTCATTGTCAAGACACGTGACTATTCAGGATCTTTTGTGTTTCCATACAAATGTTATTATTTGTTCTGGTCCTGTGAAAAATGTTAGTGTTTTGATAGGAATTGTATTAAATCTATAGATTGCTTTGGGCAGTATGTAAATGTTAACATTATTGGTTCTCCAGTTAGTGAACATGGGATATCTTTTTATTTGTTTGTATCATCCTCATTTTCTTTTATCACATGTTTTATAGTTTATAGGGTATAGGTCTTTCACCTCCTTAGTTAAATTTATTCCAAGGTACTTTATTATTTTTGTGTAATTGTAGACGGGATTTTTTTTCTTAATTTCTTTTTCTGCTGCTTCATTATTAGTGCATAGAAATAAACAGATTTCTGTATATAATTATGTATTTTGAGACTTTACTGAAGCTATAAATTAGTTTTGGCAATTTTGGGGTGGAGTCTCATGTTTTCTGTATGGTAGTATCATGTACTCTGCAAATAGTGAAAATGTTACTTCTTCCTTACGAATTCCGATGCCTTTCTCATCTGACTGTTGGGACTGCTGGGACTAGGACTTCTAGTACTATGGTGAATAAAAGTAGTGAGAGTGGTGGGTATCCTTGTCCTGTTCCTGATCTTAGAGGAAAAATTGTTTTTCACAAAGGTATGATGTTAGCTGTGGGTTTTTCATATATGGCTTTTATTATGTTTTTGAGGGATAGTTCTAATCCTACATTGTTGAGAGTTTTTAAATCATAAATGGATGTTGTAGTTTGTCAAATGCTTTTTCTGCATCTATTCAGATAATCATATAGTGTCTTTCTTTATAGACTAGTACTACAGTGTTTTTGATTACTATAGCTTTGTAGTAAATTCTGATACAAGGAAGTTCGAGTCCTCCAGGTTTGTTCTTTTTCAAGATTGTTTTGTCTCTTTGGGATCCCCTGAGATTCCATATGAACTTTAAGATTTTTAGGGTTAACTTAGGGTTTTCCTCTTTCAGCAGAAAAACATAATGGGGATTTTAAAAAAGATTTATTTATTTTTATTTATGTATTTATTTGAGAGAGAGAGACCATACCCAAGTTGGGAGGAGGGAGAGGGACATGCATACATGCTAAGCCATGAGCCCAGCCAGGGGGCTCTTTCCCAGGACCCCGGGATCATGAGCCCAAGGCAGATGCCTGATCAACTGAGCCACCCAGGCACCCCAGTGTTTAGAGTTTTCTACCTAGAAGTTCATGTATCTGTAAACAAATAATTTATTTCTTCCTTTACATTCTGAATGAATGCCTTTTATTTGTTTGTTTTTGTCTAATCGCTATGGCTAGACCTTCCTGTACTGTGTTGAATAGAAGTGGTGAAAGTAGACATCCTTGCCTTGTTCTTAATCTTAAAGGAAAACTTTGTCTTTTCCACTCCTGGAATTTTAGGTCATAAATGCAAACAACACCAAGGTCCTGTGCACATGGAAGCTCAGTTTGCATGGTTTTAAGTGGCAAAAAATGGAATACAAAACAAGAGCCCCTCAGGGAGTAGATGAATAGAATATGTTATCTCCACACCATGGACTATTAGGTAGCCTTTAAAAGAATGAATTGGGAATTTAAAAAAAGAATGAATTGTAGTGATATCACTTGACTTGGGAGGATTTTCACAAGATAATGAAAAAAGCAATATGCAGAGAAATATGGGTAATGTCAATCTATTAAAATAAAACTAATCCTCATATTTATGTGTATATCTCCATACATATGTATAAATCATGTATGTGATTATATGTGCATTGAGAAAAACAAAAAGGAATATGTACTTGATTGTTAACATGGACACATCAGTTATTGATGTAGAAGATAGAGAAAAAAGGAAAAAGTTCCCAGAATGAATAGTATGATTACTTTTTGAATTTATGTAAACTGTGTTTTTATGTCTATAAATGGGTATATTTATTTACAGCATCTTTAAGTTTATTTTTTAAAAGATTTTATTTAAGAAAGGGAGAAGCAGCATAGAGTCCCCCCAAGGGGCTTCATTGCAGGACCCTCAGTTCATAGCCAAAGTCAGACACTTAACCAACTGAGCCACCCAGGTGTCTCTACAACATTTGCTTTTAAAGGAAAAACAGACACTGTTATTCAGGCTTTACAACTCTAGCAGTTTGTCAGTGGTCTTGCTAGCTTCCAAACTTGATGTCGTAAGGTATTCTCTCCTTATTTTGTATCTTTGATTTCTTGTCCTATTTGCTCTCTTGGCTAAAAAAGTTGAAGTCTTTTCCCTCCCTGTTTTTATTGTACAAAAACTTCAAGTAAAAGACTGAAAGTGCTTTAGAGAAATGAAGACTCTAGGTTATACAGCTAGCAATAGATGGAGCTGACATTTGAATTGAATCCAGATCTATCCTTATACTTTGCATTATATACCATGCTGATAATCTTTCCTGATTTCTTTGACCTTCTTTGTTGATTATTCACTTGGTACCTGATCCTATACAGAATGTAACTTAAGATCAGTGAAAGGAAATGTTATATAGCAGATTTGTAAGAAAAATAAGAAAAGTTTTATTTCAGGTGTCTCTCTCAACAGATTTAATAGGAGTGGAATAATAACATCTCTTTACCATCTATACCACTTTCCTCTGAGTCTGGGATTAAGAAGCCAGGGGTGGCTGTAGCCTCTCTTATTCCTCAAACATTAATTTCGGCGGTTAGAAGATTTAGTGGGTAGGTTTTCATGCATTTCTTGTCGTCTTTGGCCATGCTCTGCTGTAAGCCTTGAAAAAATAACCCCACCCAACATGATAATTACATGATTATTGAAGGGCTTCCCTTTGTTTTCTGACATACTTATTCATTAAGTCTGTGTCCAAGAAATTAATATCTCATCTGTTGATAATTCTGCTTTTATTTCCATTGTTATTCAGAAGGTTATCAGGTCAAAACATGAAAGTAGTGTGCATTGAGAGAGCAAGTATTGGCTGTTGTTGGGAGTCTCAATGAATTAGGTATTTCTTGCTGGCAAAAAATGAGGAATGCGGTGGTAAGCACAAGTGTAATAGTGTACTTAGATATAATCCTGATACATAAAGCCACTGAATTTTATTTTAATTCATTAAATAATGATTGTGCTGTGGTATGGTTATTTTAAACCAATTACCACTATTTGTAGTAGAAATATATCATTTCTTGAAACATGATGAAATCTTTCTTTTGGAGATTTGCCTGGGGAGATTCACGCAGGGTTAAAGGTGTCCCTATGTCTTAGTCTGTGACCGCCCCCTCCTTTCTGAATGAGTGAATGTTCTTGTTTTTGAGGATGTTGCCAAAGGATAAGTTAGATAGAGTCCTCAGTCCCTGCTCTGTGAATGGGTTATTTTTCAGTCATACTAGATGATCTCTTTCTGGGTTGAAGAATTAATTGTACATGGAAAAAAGATGAGGATAGATGATGGATAATGGTTACAGTGGTTTAGGAAACAAAACTACAGAGGTGTGACTGGCATTTCACCTTCAGGTAAGAACTTTATAGAATATATTTAAGTATAAAATAAAAGTTCTAAAAGGATATTACACTAGACCATCTGTAGTGATTAAACATGTTATGCTTTGTCTAGTAAAAGGAAGGGAAAACTTTAGATGCTCTAAACCTATTTTTCTGCAGACAGAGAATGACAGGTCTTTTGGCCTTACTTTCAGGGAGCATCTTCTACCTAGAATCAAACTCCTCTGATCTCTTTAAAACTACACAGGAGGGAATACTGTTGGAAAAAGAACCCCTCAGAGGATGTTATAGTTGAATGAGTTCTATGTAGAATTTCAGAACTTGGTCCCCCTTTAATGCTGTCTTCTTTGTTCTTGTGAATACTGGTGAGGGAAGTTTGTTAAAAGTACTTGTCACTGGGCCTCACATGAGATATCCAGTAGGACACTTTCAGTTTGCATTTCTTCTCTTTTATCTTTATTGCATTTTTAATAAGCACCCCATGTAAGGTGAATCAGGTCCGTAGGCCACAAATTGACATATATTTCTCTAAAACATTGTTTAATTGGGTGTCATGAGCATTCTAAAAAGAAGAGTGGTAATTAAGTGACGTGACTTTGAATGATAACATATATGAGAAAGGAAAAAGTGACTTAATAAAGTCACAACACTGGTTGCTACAGTACTTGGTGATAAACCCAAACTTTTTGATAATACTTCCAGTCTTCTTTTCAGTATATTAAGGCAGTCTACCTCAGTATTCATGTTAATAATTTTTGTTCATAAAAGTAACATTTTCTTATTTGAGAAATTTCAGAAACTAAATAATAGCTGCTATCTTGACATTTAATAAAGAAAAACAACTACTTTTTGTCTGAAATTCATACTTGTAATGATGAGTAGCAACATTGTTTATCATAGCATCTTTTTTTCTTAGATATTTTATTTGTTTATTTGATAGAGTGAGAGCACAAGTAGGGGTAGCAGAAGAGGGAGAGGGGGAAGCAGGCTCTCCTCTGAGCAGGGAGCCCAATCCAGGGCTTGATCCCAGGACCCTGGGTTCCTGACCTAAGCCGCAGGCAGACACATAACCATCTGAGCCACCCAGGTGCCCCCCATAACACCCTTTTTAATGACTGTCCTAGGTATTTTTCTTTTGGGTATGGGATTTTTTTCACATTGGTTTTAAAGAGCTCCTTTATATAGATCAGATAACCAACTGTTTGTCCTCTCATGTAATGTTTTACTTAGTGGTTTTTTGACTTACAATTTAGCAGCAGTCATTTCAAGATTTCTTTGGATGGAAAGCTTAGAAAAAGACCTTTTTCATTTCAGCGTTACTAGTTTTTATGATTTTATTTAATTTCTTCAATCCGTGGGAATTTTGTTCTGATATGTGGTATAAAATAGGAACCTAACATTTTCCAGACAGTTAACCAATTGTGCCAGACCACTTATTAATCTTTTCCTACTGATTTGATATACTACCATGATGTGCATACATATCTATTAATTCCATTGATCTATGTCTGTTCTTGGGCTGGTACTATATTGATATAAAATTTAGATAAGAGATTTTAATATCATGTGGTAATTACTTGATATTAGTCTTTGCATAGGATAGTCACGTTTTCATATATGAATTTGCTTACAGAAGTTAGAAACAGTGTGTTTAAAATATTAATAACAGCAATTTACATGATTCCATAGAATCATTAACATTTTTGCTTAATGACATAATGTATCATAGTTGCTTATAGGATTTTGCTGATATTTTCTTTAGGGGTGTGTGTGTGTGTTCATGTGTTTTAACTAGAGAAATTCCTTTTTTCTCATTAAAGAACCTCTTTTGCATTCCTTAATTGAACTCCATTTAAGTGCTGTCGAATCTTGCTTAGTGTTATGTATTTTTTTTAATACTCTTTTCCTCTGAGCTCTAATCTAGTTTGCTTTTTTAAAAAACAGAGCCTCCCACCAGCCATTCTATGAATCCTGGTATCTGTAATACATGAAAAAAAGAGCAGGTAGAAAGTTGGACATTAAGTTAGAACCGGTATGCTTTTAGGTTAGTTTTTGCATGCTTAGTTTTACCATTTGTTAGTGTTTCACTGGGCAATTTCCTTTTAAAATTCTGCTTGGGGCACTGGGTGGCTCAGTCCCTTAAGTGTCTGCCTTCCTCTCAGGTCAGAATCCCAGGCTGTCTGGATTGAGCTCTGCATCTGCTCCCTGCTCAGTGGGAAGCCTGTTTCTCCCTCTGCCTTTCATCCTGCTCCAGCACTCTCTCTACCTCAAATAAATAAAATCTTTTAAAAATTTTCTGCTTGGCTGTAACTTGTTAGCGGTTGTTATCCTATTTATTTATTTGAAAAGATTTTATTTTAAGTAGTCTCCGCACCCACTGTGGGGCTCAAACTCACAACCCTGAGATCAAGAGTTGAATGCTTACTGACTGACCAATCCTGATGTTCCTGTAATCCTATTTTAAATGGTTTATTATTTCTGAAATTAATCTTGGAAGATTCAGAAAGAAAGAAAGGGAAAAGTCCCTTTAACCAACAGGAATCTTACAAAGATTCCCTGAGAGCCTTAGTCCAGATGGTGGAGAGGCACTAGTGGGGAGGAAAGATCATATTAAAACCCAGGTGTTTTGTATTTCTAATTATGACCCAGAAGAAGAGAAGGGGAAAAATCATAGGTGAAATGACTTTTCAGCAGCTTCATTTCTTAGCTTACCAGTGAAGGAGGTCTTCACCCAGGGCTACAGCTCTAGCTAGCAGTTCTCTGCAGAGAGTTCTCTTCAGAGATTCTGCTTGACTTCCCATTTAAACCATTGTCTTCCTAGTTTAGCCTGCTTCACCTTTTTAGGGTTCCTGCTCATCCCCTGGTGCCATTTAGGTACATAAACCCCTAAAATAAGAGGCTCTTCGCTGACAAGCTGACTACAGAAGTAAATGCATAAGTCCATTGAGGCACAAAGATACAGACTAGAAAAGCATTTTGACATGTGGAATACAAGAGAACAAAAAGCCATAATGTAAAGAATCAGATTTGATGACTAAAGGTAAGGTGGTTCACCTGCTTCTCTTATGATCTACTAAAACACTGGCTTGCATATACAAGCACACATACGCACACTTTCCTGGTGTTCTTGTAAGGACCGACAGTGTACCACCCCTGCCTCTGAAGAGATCCTCTCCCATGGAACTTAGTCCAGTCCATTCCTGTGTTACCATTCTCTCCTTCAGGCCCCAGTGGTGGTTTCTCCTCAGTTTACTTCCATAGTTGGTTGCGGACAGTGAAATTGCTGTTGGCTAATACAAATAGTGTTAATTTCTTAGCTGGCATCTAAAGTACCAGGTGATATACAAACATGCAAGTCTTTCAGGCTTGTCAGGCTTGTCTTTCACAAGACAAAAGCCTTCTGTCAGGCTGGTAAGGAGTACCTAAAAATAGCTAGAACTACCACCATCACTACCGTAAGATTTCCCAGAGAAGCTATATAATATGAGAAGTACTAATAATGTCCTCTAAACTCTGCTTAGAACTACTCTCTGAAATAGTCTAACTAGGAAGAGAAATTTATCCTTCTACACAAAATTAGAGAGTTAGTGAAAACTTTAAGTAAGAAGGCACTTGAATTTACTGTATTAATGATGTCAGGTTAGTAGCAGTACTTCCTAGGAAAGTGATACAGACAGTAACCTGATAGCTACACTAAAAGAATATTCAGTAAATATACCTAATCATCCTTACTAAAATGAAAAAGATTATGTCAGGATTCTTGTTGAAAAAATGATTTTTTAAAATTTATTTATTTATTTTAGAGTGAGAGAGGAGGGGCAGAGAGAATCCCAAGCAGGGGAGCCAAGTGGGGGGGGGGGCCTCGATCTCACGACCTGAGCCAAAATCAGAAACGGCACACTTAACTGACTGAGCCACCCAGATACTGCACACTCTGCATATTAAGAAGTTTCCCAGTAATTTCTGTGGGCACTCAGGTTTAAGAACTTCTAGAGCAGTGGGTTTCTACTTTGGCTGGTGGGTTTTGTTTTTTTTTTAAAGATTTTATTTATTTGACAGACACAGTGAGAGAGGGAACATAAGCAGGGGGAGTGGGAGAGGGAAAAGTGGGCTTCCCACAGAGCAGGAAGCCGGATGTTGAGCTCAATCCCAGGACCCTGGTATCATGGCCCGAGCCGAAGGCAGAGGCTTAACAACTGAGCGACCTAGTGCCCTACTTTGGCTACATTTAAAAATTACCCAAGTTTGTATTTATCCTAAAGGTACAAATGTAGTGATCTGAAGGGGCTCATACACCCAAATGTTTATAGCAGCAATGTTCGCAATAGCTAAACTGTCGAAAGAACCTAGATGTCCATCAACAGATGAATGGAAAAAGATGTGGTATATATATATATATATATATATATATATATATATATATATATATATATACACACACACACACACACACATACATACATACACACAATGGAATACTATGCAGCCATCAAAAGAAATAAAATTTGCCATTTGCAACAACGTAGATGGAACTAGAGTATTATCCTGAGCAAAATAAGTCAATCAGAGAAAGACAATAATCGTATGATCTCTCTGATATGAGGAATTTGAGAGGCAGGACAGGGGGTTAAAGGGAGTAGGGAAGGGAAAAATGAAACAAGATGGGATTGGGAGGGAGACAAACTATAAGGACTCTTAATCTCACAAAACAAACTGAGGGTTGCTTGGTGGTGGGGGGTTAGGGATAGGGTGGCTAGGTTATGGACATTAGGGTGGGTATGTACTACTATGGTAAGTGCTATGAAATGTATAATTGTGATGATTCACAGACCTCTACACCTGGGACAAATAATACATTATATGTTATAAATTAAAAAATATGATGCACCTGGGTGGCTTAGTGGGTTAAAGCCTCTGCCTTTGGCTCAGGTCATGATCCCAGAGTCCTGGGATCAAGCCCCGCATCTGGCTCTCTGCTAACGGAGCCTGCTTCCTCCTCTCTCTGCCTGCCTCTCTGCCTGCTTGTGATCTCCGTCTGTTAAATAAATAAAATCTTTAAAAATATATATATATTTGTGGGACTATATTACACTAAAAAGCTCTGCTCAGCAAAGGAAATCATTAACAAAATAAAAAGGTAACCTATTGAATGGGAGAAAATATAAACTTCATTATTTGATGAGGGGTTAATGTATAGAATATATAAAGAACTAGTACAACTCAATAGCAAAAAATCCTAAGTAATTTAAAAAATGGGCAACAGACCTGAATAGATACTCTTCCAAAGACATAAAAATGAATGGGGTGCTTAGGTGGCTCAGTTGGTTAAGTGTCTGACTCTTGGTTTTGGCTCAGGTCGTGATCGCGAGGTCATGGAATCAAGGTCTTGTGAGCATGGGCTCTGTGTTGAGCTGGGAGTCTGTCTCCCCTCCCCTACCCCTGGCATGCACACTCTCCCTCTCAAATAAATAAGTCTTTAAAAATAGGTGGATGGCATTTGGGTGGCTCAGTCAGTTAAATGTTTGCCTTCAGCTCAGGTCATGATTTTCAGGGTCCTGGGATTAAGTCCCTGGTCAAGCACTCTGCTCACTAGAGAGTCGGCTTCCTCCTCTATGCTCCCTCTTTCTTGCTCTCACTCTCTCTCAAATGAATAAAATCTTTCTTAAAAAAAAAAAATTAAAAATGGCCATTTTCCTGATACATGAAAACATTCTCAGTGTCACTAATCATCAGGTAAATGTAAAACACGGTGAGGAGTGACCTAACTCCGTTAGGATGGCTGTTATCAAAGAAACTAGGAATAATAGGTGCTGGGGAGGATGTAGCAGAAAGAGAACCCTGGTGCACTATTGATGGGAATGTAAACTGATTCAGCCTCTATGAGAAACTGTAGAAATTCCTTAAGAAATTAAAAATAGAGCTACCATGTGATCCAGGAGTCCCACTCCTGAGTATCTAGATATATTTAGAAGGAAACAAAAGCATTATCTCAAAAGGATGCCTGTGTTCCCATGTTTCTTGCATTATTACAATAGCCAAGGTAGAAGACAACCCAAGTATCTGTCAGTGGATGAATGGATCAAGAAAATGGATTTCTTTCTCTCTCTCTCTCTGTATCTCTCTGTCTCTGTCTCTCTCTCTCTCTCTCTCTCACACACACACACACACACACAAACAGTAACACAGTTCAGCCTTTAAGAAAAAGAAAATCCTGTCATTTGGAACAAAGTGAATGAACCTGGAGGGCATTATGAAATAAGCCAGACAGAGAAAGACAAATATTGCGTGGTATCCCTTATATTTGGAATCTTTACAAAAAAAAAAGTTGAACTCACCAAAACACGATAAAAAAGCAGCAGCTGAGGGGCGCCTGGGTGGCTCAGTGGGTTAAAGCCTCTGCCTTAGGCTTGGGTCATGATGCCAGGGTTCTGGGATCGAGCCCTGCATCGGGCTCTCTGCTTGGTGGGGATACTGCTTCCTCCTCTCTCTGCCTGGCTCTCTGTCTGTCAAATAAATAAAAATCTTAAAAAATGTTAAAAAAAAAAAAAAGCTGTTGCTGAGAGATGGTGAGAAAGGAGGGGTAAAAGGGCATACATGTTTAGTTATAAGATAAATAAGTTCTGAGGATATGATGTGTAACATAGTGACTATAGTTGATAACACTATGTTGTATAATTGAAATTTGTCAAGAGTAGAACTTAAATGTTCTCACCCCCAAATGCAGGAATGGGTGTGTTCATTGACTCAGTGGGGGAAATCCTTTCACAGTGTATATGTGTATTAAATCATTACATTGTATACTTCAAATATCTTAGAGTTCTGTCAGTTCTACCTCAAAGCTGAAAAAGTGAGTTTTTAATATAAAGCATTACATTAATGACTATCTTAAAACATTGAACAGTACAAAAGCCTATACAATGAGAAATTTCCTCATTAAACCACTGGTCATATGTATCTTTCCAAAAAATACCTAGTGTATATATAACTATCATCTGTATGCATATATTTCCTTCTCTCTAGTAAATTACCTAATGTCAGCTTGATTTCCCCAATCTCTAATTCAATTTAACCTATTATAATAAATTGCATCATTATTCACTGGAATTTTGCTCACACCACAATCCTGAGTCTTTTTCACTTCTTGCTTTTCCTTTGCTTCATACCTTTCTACCTAACAGTAGTTCTTCTGATTTAGCTATCAGTGTAAATCTGGAGTCTGAGGTCACCTGGGTGGCACAATCAGTTAAGCATCTGATTCATTGTTTCGCCTCAGGTCATGATTACAGGCTCATGAGATTGAGCCCTGCATCATGCTCCGTGCTCATCATGCAGGCTGCTTGGGAGTCTCTCTTTCCCTCTCCCTCTGCCCCTCCCCACCCCTTGCTTGAGCTCTCTTTCTGAGATAAATACATCTTAAAAAAAAAAAAAATCTGGAATCTGTCCACTTCTATTCATTGCTTGACCTGCTATGACTTTAGTCCAAACCGTCATAACCATAACTGGGTTATTGTAGTTCCTTCTAACAGATCTCCTTGCTTTTCTTTGTGCCATCTAATCCATGTACCACCAGCAGCCTGAGTGTTTTCTTTTCTTTTCTTTTCTTTTTTTAAGATTTTTAAAAAATTGGGCACCTGGGTGGCTCAGTGGGTTAAGCCGCTGCCTTCGGCTCAGGTCATGATCTCAGGGTCCTGGGATCGAGTCCCGCATCGGACTCTCTGCTCAGCAGGGAGCCTGCTTCCTCCTCTCTCTCTGTCTCTGCCTGCCTCTCTGCCTACTTGTGATCCCTCTCTCTGTCAAATAAATAAATAAAATCTTTAAAAAGAAAAGATTTTTAAAAAATATTTGACAGAGATCACAAGTAGGCAGAGAAGCAGGCAGAGAGAGAGAGAGAGAGAGAGGAGGAGGAGGAGGAAAGACTCCCTGCAGAGCAGACAGCCCGATGCAGGACTCAATCCCTGGACTCTGGGATCATGACCTGAGCCGAAGGCAGAGGCTTTAACCCACTGAGCCACCCAGGCACCCCCAGCCTGAGTGGTTTTAAAACACATTCAGAACCTGTCATTTTTCAGCTTAAAATTCCCATTTCTTGTCAGAGAAGAAAGAGACTTCCTGTCTCAGTTTATAAGGCATTACATGATCTCTCCCCTGCCTGTTTCATCAAACTGCATTTCACTGGACTTCACTCCTTCCTCACAGGACTCCCTCAGACTGTTAAAAGTTAGAGCTTTTCAGCTATGGTTTCATTTGCCTGGAAAGCTCTTTGTAATACTTTTTTTTAAATGCCGACTGCTTCACATGCCTTAGGTTTTAGACTAAATGTCATCTCATTGAGACTTACTTTTTCAGATATTCTCATGTTGCCCTGTTTATTTCCGTAAAAATACGTAGTAGGGATACATCAATAAAGTAGAGCTCCTGTCCTTCATGTATATAACAGTGTGGCAGTCCATTCCTCTCTTTTGAATAGTTCTGGAAGAGGGAGAGTTGGTAATGCAAACACCTGGAGAAAATGGAGGATTTGGGGATGAGGAAACAAGCACAAAGGCCGTAAGGCCAGGTGCACGCTTGGAATGTTAGTGAACAGAAGGTGAGTCCGGTGGGCCTGATGTAAGCCAAGGGGTGTAATAGTTGGGAGTTAAGACCTGAAATTGTGGGCGGGCCACATCTTCTGAGATCCTTTTGGACGTACGTTTGAATTTTATTCTGACCATGATGGCAGTCATTTAAATGGATCCCTTATACCAGAGAGACATGTTCAGTTTAAGGTTAGTCTTTACCAGGATATCTCTCTGGTATAAGGATCCTTGTATAAATCTCAGGACTAAGAGGGAGGGGAAGAAGAAAACTAGGTGGTGTCGATAGAGGTAGTGAGAATCGATGAGGTGTTTGATCTTTCAAAGGTAAAGACAACAAATTCCTGGTGGTTTGGATGTGGAATGTGAGAGAGAAGGGTTGAGGATGATACTTAAGATTTTGTCCTGAGCATCTGAGAGAATGAGGTTAAAGTAGCCCTTCCTGAGATGAGCAGGACTCGAGGAGGAATACTTGTGGGACGGATGCTATCTGTATTGTTTTGGGAAACATAAAATTTGAGATTAGACATCGGTTATTGTATAGGAAGTTGAATATAAAGTCTTAGACATTGGTTATTGTATAGGAAGTTGAATATAAAGTCTTAAGTTTTTAAAAGAATTTAAAAGGGTGTGGTGAGGGATCTCTTTTGTGTTTCACCTCCCTCATCCTTTCTCAGAGCTTTAAAAACACCTTATTTTCTGAAGGTTCCTAAAATTATATCTTTGGTCTTAAACTCCAGTTCATTAGTTTTATGAAAGCAGAGTATAGTCTCTCCCATTTGCCACCATGTCAGTTTCCTATATATGAAATGGAGTAGACACAAGTGTTTATTGAAAGACTAAATATAGAACTCTTTCCAATATCTCCATACAATACATTGTATAATACATTGTATGGATATACCATTATTTTGCTCTTGGTGCATATTTTGGTCTTTTCATGCAAATTATAAAATATGTATGAACATACTTATGAAAGTGATACGTACATATGAAAATTTAATAAATGTTGCCAGTTTATCTAAAAAGAGTTGTAACTATTTGGGAGAATGCTTGTTACATAAAAGTACTCTATTATCCAGATTTTCATTTAGAATAGTTTATTGTATAAAAAAACATACATCGGGCTCCTGGATGGCTCAGTGGGTTAAAGCCTCTGCCTTCAGCTCAGGTCATGATCTCAGGGTCCTGGGATCGAGTTCCACATCAGGCTCTCTGCTCAGCCTGCTTCCTCCTCTCTCTGCCTGCCTCTCTGCCTACTTGTGATCTGTCTCTGTCAAAGAAATAAATAAAATCTTTAAAAAAATTATTAAAACAAAAAAACAGATGCATCAACTCTACATTCTCCTTCATAGAAAGGATAATGACATGACTGGCATAAGAACTGTATTTTGGTTTTAGAAACATTTGCTTGATATGAATCTAAGTTTTGATAACTTTTTTGGTCTACATGAAATTTTATATTCTCAAAATTGTGGAAGCTGAGCCTATCTAAGAAATCTATCTGGTGTTCTCTAATCTGAACTAATAAGGGGTTGGCATTATATACACCCATGTAGGTACAGGCATCAGGCTTGTTAAGTTCTGACTTTGCTACTTAATAGCACTGTGACCTCAGCAGGATATCTCTTTTTCCTTTTATCTTATTTCTGAAGTGGGTAAGTTGAGATAATGCATGTAGAGTTGAGCACAGTGTTTGTTCTGTAGTAAGAGCAAATATGAGTTTGCTAATACTGTCATCAATTGAAACACTATACTTTTGATATTTTGTACCAATATGTGAAGCACTTTTTTTTTTTTTTTTTAGATTTTTATTTATTTATCTGACAGAGAGAGAAGCAGGCAGAGAGAGAGAGAGGGAAGCAGGCTCCCCGCCGAGCAGAGAGCCCGATGTGGGACTCGATCCCAGGACCCCGAGATCATGACCTGAGCCGAAGGCAGCGGCTTAACCCATTGAGCCACCCAGGCACCCTGTGAAGCACTTTTTAAATGGAAAAAATAAGAGGTTTATACTTAAGTTTATACTGTAAGAAAAGGCCAAATTCTTTTGTGTTTTCTTATTGCTAGGTTAATAAAAATTTCAGTGAATTCCTAGCTTCTTTTTAGTTTGAAGAATAAGAATGCTGAAAATATTGTCTACAGGTAATATACTTGCATAATAATATGCTTGCATAATTTTTCTTTTTTACAGTTTTTTTTGGGGGGGGCTAGGGCTACTTTTATCAACTACAAGAAAAGTGTTGACACCTGCAACTTATGAAATTTCTGAAAATTGTCCCTTTCCTCCCCTTTGTTTGCAAGCCATCTGAGCAGAGCTAAGCTGTGACTTCAGCAGAGAGGCAGAAAATTCATTGTTGCTGCTGGATTTGAGAGACAGAATTACTGTTAGTGACTTTTAATAGCTTCTGTTTAGAAAAATACATAATAGCCAGGCACCAAGATTTTCCCCAATGATCCTTGTCCCCCCCACTCCAAATCAAGACCATCTATCTAACATATAAAATTCTGCGGAAAGGGCTTCTGAGGCTAGGAAATAAAGGACATTATGACTTATTCCTTGGTTTCTGGGGTCATGTCGTGTGAGTGATGATCATGTAGTTTGAGGATGCTCAAGCAGCTTTGTGGAGAGACTCCTGTGGAGATGAACTAACTGTAGCCAGCACCTGCCATCAATCTACCAGTCACCTCGGAAATGCAGGTTCCCCAGCCCCAGTCAATCCTTCAGATGACTGAAACCCTAGCCAACAGCTGATGACACACTTACAATGGACGCTAAGCTAGAATAGTCCATGGGAGACTGCCCCAAATTCCTGATCCCTTAGAACTGTGTGAGATAAGTTATGTTTCTTGTTACATTAAGCTACTAAGTTTTATGGTAATGTGTTAAACTGCAATAGATAGCTGGTCCAGAATGATTTATGATTCGTTTTTAAATTTTGGTAAATATCAGAAAATTTTTAAGGATTTTATTTATTTGAGGGGCGTCTGGGTGGCTCAGATGGTTAAGTGCCTGCCTTCAGCTCAGGTCATGATCCCAGGGTCCTGGGATTGAGCCCTGCATCCAGCTCCCTTCTCAGCGGGAGTCTGCTTTCCCCTCTGCCTCTCTCCCCTTTTCATGCTCGCTCTCTGTCTCAAATGAATGAATGAAATCTAAAAAAAAAAAGATTTTATTTATTTGAGAGAGTACATGAGTGACTTAAAGGGCAGAAGGAGAGAGAGAAGCAGATTACCCACTGAGTAGGTAACCCAACTACATGGGGCTTGATCCCAGGGTTGACATCATGTGTTTAAACCACCTTAGCCACCCAGGTGACCCGAAAATATCAAATTTTTAAAAAGTGGTAACCTGGGGTGCCCGAGTGGCTCATTCGGTTAAGTGTCTGTCTTTGGGTCAGGTCATGATGTCAGGGTCGTGATGTCCTGGGTCATATCAGGTCAAGATGTCCTGAGATTGAGCCCCACATCAGGTTCCCTGCTCAGTGGGGAGCCTGCTTCTCCCTCCCCCTTTGCCTGCTCATCTCTTTCTCTCTCTTCCTCTCTCATATATATAAATAAAATCTTTGAAAAAATAAAAAATAAGTTGTTACCTGTAGCTCTATGTTAATGATTTATCTTTAATAAAATATTATCCATTCCCCTCATCGTTTATAGTTCTATAATATCTCCATGCTAAAGGTGATCTTTTCTACTGATGTTTAAATTTTTATACTCACCTATATATCCTTAAATGCAGAGGAAGGATGATCTCGACACCTTTGGGGTCTAGGGTAGTGGTTCTCAAAAGCATATGGTACTGCTATCCCTTGGGGAACATGATTTGGTTTTAACAACTGATGAGTGCTACTGACATTTAGAGAGCCAAGGATGCTGAATAGTCCTCTTTTTCCCTGTCTTCTGTACTACACTGGGAGGAGAAAGGAGCGAGTTCCCAGAATTCTACCATCTTCCTGGGCAAGACCTACTTCCACCCTTTTCATTAAAACTCTTTTGCTCTCTGTTCAGTTGGCTTATTTGAACTGGTCTGTTTGACCTTTTATTCATGTTTGTGTCAGTCACTGTAAGACTCCTAGGCCATCCGTCATCTCCTAGGCTAATACTGCTCAAAGCATGGTCCCTGTCTAGAGCAAGATGAGGAGCTTGTACTGGAATATAAACCAACTATGTCACTAAGTATACATTTTAGTTCAGCTATTTTCCATAGTAACTTTTTCAGTGAAGAAATAGGATTTACATCCTTCCTGAGTGCTTTAACATCCATAGTGCCCTCCATAGCTCATAATCAGTCATAAGCAAAATTTCTTGTATCATTAGTTTCTTCCGAATGTTTCCAACACTTTTAGTTCTGAAACTAGTTCTCTCATGAGGACACTGCTTCCTTGTAGGTCACAGTGGTGGCTGTTTCATCACTACTCTAGCTAGCCCTCTTACCCCTAGGCCTAGAACTAGGGTTGGTATCCTACTTGAATGTTCTTCAATTGCCACTTCCAGACCTTCTTCCTCCTTAAAACCCCCCAAGTTTTTAATTCCATGATCACTGGCTTTTTTTTTTTTTTAAACAAAGGTTTTTTTGTTTGTTTTAAAGAGAGGGAAAGAGTTGGGTGGGGGGAGAGTCCCAAGTAGGCTCTATGCCCAGTGCAGAGCCTGACACAGGGCTCAGTCTCACAACCCTAAGATTGTTGACCTGAGCCAAAAACATGAGTCAGCTGCTTAACCAACTGAGCCACCCAGGTGCCCCCCATGATCACTGCTTATTTTTCTTGTCACAGTCCTCTATATACCTTCCTTTTTATAAACCTGCTTGTTACTCCAAGTTTTAGTTCATGGTCATGCTCTAATACTCCTGATCTAAATCTTGGTTATGTCATACTACCAGTAATACTCTAGATTCTCCGTTCCTAGCCCTCCATTCTTCCATTGAACTTTTTTCTGCGTTAGCCATTCATTTACATGTTCATTCCCCAGGCCAGAGCTTATCATATGGGATCTCATGAACGAACAGTTGGACCGAGAAATGGACCCTCCGGCACCACATACCTGGCTAGGCCTGAGTCAGCAGGAAAAAATAGGTCTGTAGTCCCTGAGAAAGCTGTACAATAAGTATGTATTAGTACTTCTAAGTAGGACACAGTGAGAAAAAGCCTTGACCTGGTCATTTGCCAGCAATGGTAAAATCTCCAACTCTGACCATTACCAGCTTACCTTCATCTCCCCAGGATTTACGTGCACTGATCTTTCACCCTTTTAGGTTAACTCTGTGCCCAACATGGGGCTCAAACTTACAACCCCAAGAGCAAGAGTTGGACGTTCTACCACCTGAGCCAGCCAAGCTCCCTGAAGGCCTCGGTTTTTTGCTGGTCAGAAGCTGCCCCTCAGTTCTTGAACCTTCTAGCATGGCTGCTTGCTTTATCCAGGTCATCTAGGGAGAGAGTCCCTCAACAAGACAGACAGAACAATGTGAATATAGTCACAGAAGTATCATTTTGTGACCATTGCTTTGTTGATTAGGAGCAATTCACAAGTGCTGTTCACATTCAAGAAGAGCGTGATACAGGGCTTGAAGTACCAGGAGGCAGGGGTAATTTGGGAGGAATGGGTGCATGTTAGAATCAGCATGCCACAAGGTTTTTTTTTGTTTATTTCTCTGACACTTCTGTCCAGTCTTGGTTAAAACCAACTCTTCTTACTCTGTATATGTCTGGATTTGCTGCAAAACTGAATGTGACTGAAATATATATATATCTCCCCGTACTTAACTGGTCTTGCTTCAATTTCTTAGCACTTATCACATTTGGGTGAGATGTTAGTATCGCTCAGCGGTCTTATTGCATTTCCCTTCATTACCTTATGATGCATGTGATTACCCATATTTTCTTCTAGTTTTCATGGTTGGTATTTTAGGTATTTAACTCTTTAATCCCCATATATGGTATATGATATATGGTAGAAATCAAAACCCTTCCCCCTAAATTTTTAACCAGTTACTGCACTGCATTGAGTTGTCTACTGTTTAGCTTGGATAAAAATACCACTTTAACTCTAAATTCATATGTATAGCTGACTTTGCTTTTAGATTTTCCATTCTCTTCCATTTTATCTAATGCCAATGTGATATTTTTTAAAATCACACTTTTAGGCGTGCCTGGGTGGCTCAGTGGGTTAAAGCCTCTGCCTTCGGTTCAGGTCATGATCCCAGGGTTCTGGGATTGAGCCCCACATTGGGCTCTCTGCTCAGCAAGGAGCCTGCTTCCTCCTCTCTCTCTCTTCCTGCCTCTCTGCCTTGTGATCTTCCTCTGTGTGTCAAATAAATAAATAAAATCTTTAAAAAAATAAAATAAAATCACACTTTTATTATGGTTTTATAATATGCTGTATTAATCTGACCATTCTAGTTACTCTTCTCTTTTTCAAATTCTCCTAAGTGGCGAGCCATGGCAATATAGAACATTAAATTCGTTGGAATTAATTTGCATTTTTTAAAGTGTTTTTTCAATATCCTAATATTTTGATATTTAAAACTTAAGGTAAAGTAGTACAGATTGAGTTTTGATCTGCAAGGAGCCCTTCAAGTCAGTTGTGTTCATAATTAGTTGTTCCCAGTGAAAACTACAAATTTCTCTTTTATAGTTCCAGAAAATATGGCACTTGTGCATCAAAAAACATAGAGAAATTCCTGTTTTCCTTAGGAAAGTTTTGAAATGTCCCATGTTAAAACCAAAATAACAACTTTCCAAAGTAATATCTTCAGCTAATGATAACTAGCTTGTTCTGTCTTAGCTGTGGGGTAGAAGTCCATTTATTAGTAACAGCAATATGGATTTGAGCTGAATGAAATTCTTCTCTTACAATAAATACTAAGAAAAATACTGCTGTGATACAGATAACATGTTACTCTTCTACATCTGAGACCCATGCTGCTATCACAATATGGAAAGCAGATTTTAAGTGCTACTTTTCCACATAAAAAACAAATAAGCAAGAATTTTTCTAACATAATGTTGGGATAAGAGTAATATAACAGTTCATATAAGTTTATGTGTTTATTGTAATACCATTTACTCCCTGATTGAGTTATTTAATTAGAGTTTATAATTACTGATTTTTGGTTTGATCTTGGGGCACCTGGGTGGCACAGTCAGTTTTGTGTCTGCTTTTTGTTCAGGTTGGGATCAAGCCCTGCATTGGGCTCCCTGCTCAGCGGGGAGTCTGCTTCTCCCTCTGCCCCTCCTGCCTACTTGTTCTCAGGTGCGTGCACTCTCGCTCTTTCTCTCTCTCGCTCACTCTCTCAAAAATAAAGAAAATCTTAAAAAAATTTTTTTTTTAGTTTGATCTTGTTTGCTTTGTCCAGCCCTTTCTATACTTGTTGGGTCTTGGAATCTAGCCCAGTTTTCTTTCCTTACATGTGATATTTGGGTAATTCATTTGTAATCCCATTTCATTTGTAAAATTCTTTAGTTTTGTAATTTTTTTGTGTTTAATCTGCAACCTGTTTTTGGCCAGGACATAGTCACTGAAGCACAAGTTCCATGAGGGCAGGGATTTTGTTCCCTCTGTCCTCATCAGCTAGAAAAGTGGTTTGCACATGAGTGCTCAATAAACACTTCTTTAAAATGAATATAAAACATGTATTTGCCATGTGACCCAGTTATTGCACTCTTGGACATTTATTTCAGAGAAAATTTGTACATGAATATATGGAGAAGTTTTATTATAGTCTTCCATCTGGAAGTAATTCCAGTGTCCTTCAGCAGTCAAGGGTTAAGTCAGCTAATATTGTGGAGTACTGTGCAGTGAGAAAAAGGCATGAACTATGTGTGGACATGTATATATAAATGAATGCATATAAAACTGAAGAACTGAATGTAGTGCCTGAAGTACCAATGCCTATTTCCTGGTTTGGATTGATTTTACATAGTATTGCAAGATGTTACCATTGGTAGAAAGTGGGTTAGGAATACACAGGACCTCCCTGTATAGTTTTTTTTGCAACTTTCTGTAGATCTATGATTATTTCAGAGTAAGAAGCTTATGAAAAACAGAAAAGCCTACTTAGTGCTTAGGCACATTCTGATCCTGCACAGAATTAAAGCTACAGGGTTATTATTACCAGATACTCATTGAAAGCGCAGTTTAAAAGATACAGTAGTTTGCATATGTTCTTTTTTTAAGGAACACATTTCTTGTGTTTATGGTATATTGTTCTTTATCTGACTAATCCAATTTTGGTACTTAGTTTTAAAACACCTTTTAAAGGAACAAAACATCTCACTTCTCAGAAACTTAATTTTGGATAAAGCTAGTGTATTTGAATAATAGTGACCTGGAGCTTTGTGAAAATATCATAAATTATGTATTACCATCCATCAATCTTAAAAGAAACCAATGTAAACATGAAAAAAGTAGAAAGAGAACAACCGTCTCTCACTGTACGCATGATTACTTCTCTGTTATCTAGTATACAAGATATCTCTAGTTATCTAGTATACAAGAGGAATCATCTGACCAGGGTTGCTAACTAAACTTAACCTTTTTTTTCTGTCTTAGAAACAAGTTTCCCTGGGGCCCTTGGGTGACTCAGTTAAGCATCTGTCTCCAGCTCAGGTCAGGAGCCCAGGGTGCTGGGATCAAACCCCACTACAACTCCCTGCTCAGCTGGGAATGTGCTTCTCCCTCGGCCCCTCCCCCTGCTCATGTGTGTGGGCTCACACACGTGCGTGCTCGCTCCCTCACTGTCAAATAAATGTATAATCTTTATTTAAAATATAATTACTTATTGCTTTAAAAAAAAAAAAAGAAACCTGTTTCCCTACACTAAGGAGTGTGGTCTGATCTCCTTAATTAAGCAGCATCCAGTGTGGCAGTAGACGGGAGTTCCTATAGCTAGCTGCCTCTTGAGAGTGACTTTTCAGTCTCTTAATAATCTTCAGGACTAAAGTCCTATGTGCACCCTCCGCACTTTGCAGTCTTCAGTATAGGAAACCTAACTTCTGGTATGGGTTTTCCAAACATGCAACCTAATTAACTCTTTTTTTGAAGTGAATTCTTGAGAAGCATCTCACACTTTCATTAAGCAGAGCATGTACATTTGTTGAAGTTGCCTTTATGAAGGATCACTTGTATTTACACTAATAACAACTTAGTGTGTGCTATTCAGTTGTTTCTCAGGCTGTATTTATCTGGGGGCACAAATACAAACCAATGAGGAAAGAGATTTCCCCCAAAGGAAGAAAACCTTGTGCCACTAGGCTGTCTTTATAATTTCCGTATTTAATACAAGGAAGGTGCATGGACCACTTTCGCCCCAGAATGTTCTTGCCTATCGGGATAGTTTGCATGCTGTATACCCAGTATCCCATGCCTTGCCAAGAACTGCTCCTTAGATGTTCTTTCTATAAGCTGTGTTCTCACCCCACCCCTATTACTCTGCTTGCTCATTTCTCTTTTCAAGTTCAGCCTTCTCATATACTCACGTGGGGAGAGAAGGGAATAACTTTTCCTCCTCTATGTTATACTCCATTAAACCACAGATTATACCCTAGCAATACAGGTTTTTATTTGGTTCATTTATTATTTTTTAAAATTTTTATCAGTTTGAGCCCCAAATATTTTGTTTTATACTTTCATATATTTTATGTATTTTTATACTACTATGATTCATTAATTTGCTGTTCAAATTGTGACAATGGCCAATGGAAGCTCTTTCCGTTGGCTGGAGGTGGTTTTGGTTTGGTTTGGTTTCGTTTGGTTTGGTTTCGTTTGGTTTAGGCTCATTGTGTATATTTCCTACCCCAGTTCTAAAGCCTACCATTTATCCAGGGAACTCTGATTTCTTTTGTTGGAAAATGGTATTAGAAATCAAGATTTGAGGGGCACCTGGGTGGCTCAGTGGATTAAGGCTCTGCCTTCAGCTCAGGTCATGATCTCAGGGTCCTGGGGTCGAGCCCCGAATTGGGCTCTCTGCTCAGCAGGCTCCCTGCTCTCTGCCTGCCTCTCTGCCTGCCTCTCTGCCTACTTGTGATCTCTCTCTCTGTCAAATAATTTAAAAAATATATTAAATATATTAAAAAATATGTTAAATATATTTAAAAAAAGAAATCAAGATTTGAGTATTAGATATGCTCTTTGCCACTGGGTTATTTTTGCTCTGGGCCCACTCAGCTGACAGAGCAAGGAGATCAATGTGGGTATACTAACCTGTGCATATACATATATGTATAAATATTTCTGTATGTAGCCATCTGTATAGTAAGACCAAACATTAGTTCACAGTGAAGTCTCCAACTCTAAGCCATTATTCCAGGGATTATTCTGGCTTCTTTCCTTTGCTTACCTGTAAATTCCCACTCTGACAATGAGAAACCCAGTTCCCACCATTTGCCATTCATTTGTTTAATTGTTCAATTCCAGTATACATACGTAGCAGTGTAAGAATTGTTAACCCGTAGCCTCATGGGAAACCGCTTTATCAGCTAGAATACAGTGCTTCCATGCAGTGTCTTTTGCCTTTTAATCTTACAAATCCCACTCATTTCCATTTATTTTATAGACTCATTTATGTTTTAGACACTCCCGCTTCCCCCAGCACAGAAGGCAATCTAGTGTCCTCAGTAGCCCCTCATTTATAACACTGACCTGTTTATACTTGTAACATAGAGTCTCCTCTGATGTTTCTTCTTCCCTCATTTTGGACCCTTGAGAGGGAGTGCAGGTTGTTCATGCATGATTCATGTATTCCCCAATCAGGTGTTTTGATTTTGGGGCTTAGGTTTCTTGCCCAGTGAGTTTTTGCCCCCTTTCATTTAACTTTAAAGCTTTAGGTTGACAAGTCTGGACAGAGATAGTCTAAGATTTTATGGAGCGTCTCTTGCTCTCTAGTCATGCTCACCACTTCTAGTATCTTAATCTACGGTCTGATAGTTGAATTACTATCTTAAACACTGTCTGCATTGCTACGCCTATATTTCACATCCCATGTTTCTCTCCCTGAAACCATAACTTCATTTTGGGGAAAAAGCCTCTCACATTTGCACCAAATATTCCTGTCTAGTATATCATCATTTTTAAGTCTTTTCTGGTGTTAGCATTCTTTCATCTCTACAAAAACTAGCAAGATCTGGTTAACAGGTTAGGTTTAGTCTTAGCTAAATATTTTTTCACATTCTAAATAACTTTGCCACATTCTGGAGACCTGTTTGTTGCTTCCCTAATTCCCAACATCAGAGAAACACCTATTAACAATGATGGACTTTCCCCAGTGGTTTCAGTAATGGAGCTGCTGCGCTATACCCTTTGTAGCTTATCTGCAGAAGCAGAAAATTGTGTTCATGCAGGTCTTAGTTAATCCTGCATGAGTGAGGGAAGCTTTTCTATGTTGATTCAGAGTTTATTCTTTTCTTCCAAAGCAACTTATTTTGCCAGGTAACTTCCTGACATTACTTTTGATTCTCACCAATCTAAAACAATGTTGAGTTTTTGAAAAAACATGATTTCCTTGCTCGTCTTTTAAATATTCTGTGTTGAGATAGTATTTTTCAGTCCCCTTTCCTTTTTAAGCAGTCATAGCAGAAAAATAAATATAGCATATTTCTGTACTCCACCTCTCCCATACTTACATACTTTCTGTTTTGGGTCACAAGTCTCATTATAATTTACCATATTTTTGAGAGAGATAGCCTATCTTGAAACCCCTTTGTACAGGAGTTTGGGGCCTTTCCTTATCAGTAGACCAGTTTGTCCAGGTGAAAGCAATTAGCAATCTCCAATTGGCAGAAATCTGTTAGGGACTCGGGCAGACTTGTAACGCAGGCCAGACTTTCTCACAGGCAAGCCTCTGTGCACTAGAGTCTGCAGAAAAGCAAACTTCCTTCCAGATGTTTGCCATGTTTGTCCCCTGTGACTGGATTGGGTAGGCCCAAAGGAAGGACATTTACTCTAACATAGAAAAAACGACAGGAGTAAAGATTGGGAAGTGCCTGTCATTTCTGAAATATAACAGGTATTTATTTAGCACAAAGAAGTAAATGGCCTTGTGCTTAACTGCCTGAAATAAAACTGTACTTAATATACCATCCAAGTAACTTCTGGATACATCTGGTAAGTAAGAAGTGTTCTGAAACACTTAACTAGTTCTCCAAAACTTATCTAGCTTAATAGGAGAATATTGAAAGGTATATTGGGGCACCTGGGTGTCTAAGTCAGGTAAGCATCTGCTTTCGGCTTGGGTCATGATCTCAGGGTCCTAGCATCAAGCCCTGTGTCAAGCTCTCTGCTTGGCAGTGGGTCTGCTTCTCCCACTCCCATTGTGCTTGCTTGCTCGCTCTCAAATAAATAAATAAATCTTTTAAAAAAGAAAATGTGTATTATTGAGATTCTTTCCGAATCTTTTTGAATGATAAGCTTCGGACTTTGAGTGCATGCTCAATTTGGTGAGTTGTCGGGAGGCTTCTAAACAAGTGATATGACGGTAATTGAGTTGGAGCAATTTAATATGGTAGCATGGTATATCAGTCTGTGTTGAAAGAGGGAGACTAGTGAATACTTATAGATTTGATTTTTGGAGTAATAGTTTTGACAGAGCTAGGTAATTGTTAAATGACTTCAGATCAAACTTCAGAGTAATTGTAAAATGTTCAGATGTCTTATTTTCATAACATGCTTCTCAATATTCATATCTTTAAGTTATTATACCTTATAAAAGCCAGAATTTAAGGCTTCTTTTACTGGGTTATAGCCTTAAGTTTAGAATCTTGGCTTGTAGATACTGGTAATGTCTTCCAAAAAATATTTCTAAGTATTACGGGCTGGTAACAGTTTTGGGGAAATGGGCTCAAAGTTCCTCAAGGGACTTACATAGTTGCAGTGGAAAAAAGATAATAAATGCATATAATAGGTGGTAAGTGAATTAGGAAAATAAAGCATAATAAATGGGGGACGCCTGGGTGGCTCAGTTGGTTGGACGACTGCCTTCGGCTCAGGTCATGATCCCGGAGTCCCAGGATCGAGTCCCGCATCGGGCTCCCAGCTCCACGGGGAGTCTGCTTCGCTCTCTGACCTTCTCCTCGCTCTTGTTCTCTCTCACTGTCTCTCTCTCAAATAAATAAATAAAATCTTAAAAAAAAAAAAAAAGCATAATAAATGGTCTAGAGAATGCTGAGAATGTGCAGGAAGGAAGAGGGTAAGCCATGTAGATACTAGCCATAGCGGTAGTATAGTCAGAGTGGGAGCCAGGTGCAAAGGCCTGAGGCAGGAGCATTCTGAGGATCTATGAGGAGCTCTTAAGAGGCTGGTGTGCTGAGGGGAGGGAGCGAGAATGAGAGCAGGAAGAAATGATAGAGGGTCAGGAGGAAGGTATTACTAGGGAACGACGTGAAGGCCTTAGTATGAACTTTGGATTTTATTCTGAGGAAGGCTTTTGCACAAAAGTGACATGTTCCAACTCAAGTTTAGTGAACTCACTGGCTATTAGTATGAACACATAAGGAAGAAGCTGGTAGTTGAGTTTGTAGGCTGTTATATAGTTAAGAGAGGGCAGTTTCTAAATCTGAGTTGAAAGCAGAATCAACAAATTTTGTTATTGGATTGAATGTGAAATGGGAGAAAAGAGAAGAGTCAAGGATGACTAAGTTTCCAAAACTGGAATAACTAAGAAGACGACTCCATTTACTGAGGTTGGGAATGTCAGTAGAAGCAGGTTTAAGGAGCTAAAACAAAGATTCAGTTTTTATGTTAAATTCCTTATGGCTGTTTGCTTCTCGGTGGTGAGGTTAGGTACAGGTACCCAGTTGGATAAACCAATTTGGGGATTCTGAGGGGAGCGGAATGGAAGTACAAATGAGAGTGATTAACATAATAGGTGGTACTTAAAGTCATGGCTGGATCAACTCATGAAGGCAGTGAATGTAGGCCCAAATGACAGTGAAGAGAAGAGGTTCACAGGCCGAGCCCCAGATGGAGTCACCAACATTTAGAGTATGACAAGAAAGAGGGAAATCAGCAAAGAAGGTTGAAAAGGAAGAATACCAGTGAAGTGAGTGCTTTGAAGACAAGAAAAAAGTTTTAATAAGATGGAGGAAATAATCAGCGAATTTAAATGCTGCTCTTAGACCAGTATAATGAGGGCTGAGAATCCATTCATTAGATTTGATTGGGTAACAGTAGAACGTTGGGAATGAAGATTTGTTTGCTCCACAAATGTTGGTGATAATATTTTGCAGAGAGATTTTTGGGGCTCAATTTCACAACCCTGAGATCACAACCTGAGCTGAAATCAAGAGTTGGATGCTTATCCGACTGAGCCACCCAGGCCTCCCTTAAAATTCCCAAGTCTTAAGTTGTCAGAGAAGTGAATATGCTGCAGTTGGTTAACTCTCTGCTGCAATGTACTTAAAAAGTAGAGTTTTGACGGAGACTGTCTTCACTCTGTGACTCCTTTTTACCGAGGTCCAATTTTAGTTAATTTTGGCAGTAATCACATGTATTTTAGGCTCATTACACTTTTGAGGAATAAAAGTCTTATGTCAGTGTGTGAACCGGTGCTTACTCTGTTTTTTTAATGTCCTGGTCTGTCTTGGACCTATCAGTCTCTTGTCCATATAAATGCCATCAGCATTTGTAATATTCTGCAGTGTATTTAATATTCTTTTTTTTTTTTTCCTTCTCTGACAGAGCTCACAAGTAGGCAGAGAGGCAGGCAGAGAGAGAGAGAGGAGGAAGCAGGCTCCTCACCAAAGAGAGAGCCCAATGTGGGGCTCGATCCCAGGACCCTGGGATCATGACCTGAGCCGAAGGCAGAGGCTTTAACCCTCTGAGCCACCCCGGGGCCCCATATTTAATATTCTTGTTAGAACCATTTGGTAATCCTATTTTTTTTTTGTTTTGTCTTTTCCTTTTTATATCCGTAATCTACCTGTATTATTCCTCTATCCTCTATAGATTGTTTGTATCAAATTCTTTAATGAAATCCAAACTCTTCTACCTAATTAATACTCAAGGACACTTACCAATTTTTTCTTGTTACCTTTCAACTCCTTCCTGCCATAAAGTTCACATTCCCTACTACAGACGTTGATAAAACCCAATTGGAAAACATTGGATTGTTTGTTTTATTATGCAGCTTGATCACTTACAAGACAACAGTTCTTCTGTGGAGGATGAGGAGGATAGATCTGGAAGTTACAAAGATGCCTTTTAGATTGGGTCCCAATGAACTGGAAGGATATGTTTTCATATTTGGTTGTAATAGGGTATTGGTTAGGAGGTGGCTAATAGGGTGGGGTGTAGGTAGTGATTCTTATCTATTTAGAAGTTGAATAAGTAATATAATGAACCAGTTAGGCAATGTTTTAGAAAAAATACGTCATTGTAAAATATTATTTTCCATGCCTGTTCCCTTTTCTAGACTTTCATGGTCTCTTCCTTTATGAGAGATGTGATTCCCTTTGGTACAGATGGATGGAAAGAGCATGAGTAATGATTCTGGTTCAGTCACTTTCATAGTATTATTAACATGTATAATTTGCCATAGGTGTTTCAACCTAAGCAGTACCCCATTTCCCAGTGAGATGATTCAGTGAAACTTTGAGTATTGACTTTTCATAATCATATTGTTTATAAAACTTTCAATAACAGCAGTGAAACAGCCAAAGTTCTATTTGGAAAATTTATCTTATGGATTTTATATAAACATGTGAATCTTTAAATTTAGAAATAATGGCCTTTTCCATTGTTATTTCCAGAATTATTTGAAACACTTTTGAGGGGCACCTGGATGACTCAATTGGTTGTGTCTGCCCAAGGTCGGCTCCCTGATCACTGGGATAATAAATAATAAGAACTTTAAAAGAAAGAACCAATTCTAAAAAACTCAAAAGTACAGTATTTAGCCTTGCTTCTATCTTAATGTTTCTGAATCAGCTTTTGATATGTTTTCTGAAAATTTTATCCCAAGTCACAATAGGTACTCACTTAATAGTAGGAAAGTTTGGTTTTGCAGTTGCTCTGTAATTGCTCATGATGATTATAACATAAATACGTGTATTTCTATTTAAAGTGATTTTTATAATTACACTTAACACTTGCAATTGAGAGCATGCCCCTGGAGCATTACTGAATTATTGTAAAGGTTTTCTGCCTCCTTATAAAATACATTCAATCAAATGACCTCTGTAAGTATCCAAACTGCCATTGATTGAGGTTGTTTCAGGCTCCTGTCTCTTCCCTAATTTCTATTACCCAAAAGTAAAATGAGTGTCTTTTAATAGAAGAAACTTGGTTAGTATTTACATTCAAGATAATTTTTTTTTTTTGAGATAATTTTGCTGAAAAGTCTTTGCCTTGTCCCAGCAAAATCATACTGTTAGCCAACTTGACTTCTGTGGTATTCCCTTTCTAAACATAATTCTGTGCAGTCATTCCTATGTAATCTATATCTTGCTCTATTGTAAGTGCTTTCAGATGACCAGTTCTGATCCTCAGTTTTGTAGGTTCAAAATTTTAACAATTTCAATAGGCCCCCAGTTGCAGGATGGCATTTTGTTTATTTAAAATTATGTATTTATTTATTTTTATTTAAAATTCTTACCATGATCATTATATTTACACCTGCCATTGGACACACACCACCTTCCTAATACCAAGACCCACTTGCTATTGCTAATCAAGGAGCTGAGAATTAAAAGAGAATGAGTCTTTTTTTTTTTTTAAATAAGATTTTATTTATTTATTTGACAGAGACACAGCAAGAGCGGCAATACAAGAAGGGGTAGTGGGAGAAGCAGGCTCCCCCTGAGCAGGGAGCCTATGTGGGGCTCGATCCCAGGACGCTGGGACCATGACCTGAGCCAAAGGCAGATGCTTTATGACTGTGCCATCCAGGTGCCCCTGAGAGTGAGTTAGTCTTGAGGGGATAATTTCTTAGACACCTGATGAAATAGACCTGCCCCACAAACAAGTATCATCAGTGTCTGTCCCTCAGGGTTGGGCTGGATAAACACTGCCAAATTCTTTACCTTGGTACATCTTTTCCATTATAGATGGAACCCTATAGATCCCCTATAGATACAACCCTTTATATACAGCCCTTTTGGTTGTAACATCCCTTTTTTTCCCCCCCTACAAGATTTCAAGTTTTCTTAGGGTTTTTTTGTTTTTGTTTTTATTAGCATATAATGTATTGTTTGTATTTTCTTAGTTTTAATCACACCCTCATCATTCCTAGTTTTGTCCTGCCTTTCCAGATTTCTTGATTGGTTTTCAGGTGTTTTTGAAACTCTTCAGTCACACGTTCATCCTTTTTTTTTTTTTAAGATTTTATTTCTGTATTTGTCAGAGAGAGAGTGTAGCAGGCAGAGGCAGAAGCAGGCTTCCCGCTGAGTAAGGACCCCCCCCCCCCCCCCCCCAGGCAAGGGATCATGACCTAAGCTGAAG
>NC_081562.1:107375789-107418463 GCF_022355385.1 Mustela nigripes
AGATGCTTAACCAACTGAGCCATCCAGGCATCCCACACACATTCATGTTCTAGACTAGTTGCTCCCAGTAACTAAATTCTTTCCATTATCCCTGTGAACATTCTGTGACTGCTTACTCTGTGGAGGCACTAGGCAGTGCCAGTGGTTTAGGCACAGGTCTTTACTAAGTTTTCATTTTTAGCATTTCATTCTTAGAGGTAACCTGCATTTTACAGAGAACTTCACTGTTCCTCCTACCCTCGTGTGCACTGGCTGCGTCCTGCTCATCTTGCTAATCTCTGCAGCAGCATTTTGCTTGCTTATCTCCACAGCACTCTGCTCTGCCAGTCATCACACCCCACCCCCACCAAAGTTGCTTCTAGATTTTATGCTACTTGAAGGTAGGGTTCTTACTTTCCTCTTTGCATCCTCAGCACTTAACATAGAGCCTGGCATGTAGTATGTCTTCAGATGCTAGGGATGCCTTTCCAGTATGTGACATCCCACTGTCCTATGTCCATAATATGTTGAACTGATTGAATTCAGAGGGACCCCTACTTCCTGCACACATTAAAGTTATAAATTTTTCTGTGTATGTACTTTTTTGCCAGTCTCACATAGGAGACTAGGATACAGTCAGATACAAACAACAAGATTTAGGACATTACAAAGTTATTGCCCACTTTAAAGCTTCTAGGACCTTGATTTTTTTTTTTAATATTTTTATTTATTTATTTGACAGACAGAGATCACAAGTAGGCAGAGAGGCAGGCAGAGAGAGAGGGGGAAGCAGGCTCCCCGCTGAGCAGAGAGCCCTATGTGGGGCTCGATCCCAGGACCCTGAGATCATGACCCGAGTCGAAGGCAGAGGCTTAAACCACTGAGCCACCCAGGCGCCCCGGACCTTGATTTTGAATATTAAGTCTTTGCTGTTTCTCCCCACTGCTCCCATTCTTGAGTCACTCTTCAGCCTTTATTGTCCTTAATTCTGTTTACCAATTTAAAATACCATGTTTTTTCAGGGGTTGGAGAGTATTAGAACTTGTTACCTAAAATTTCTGTGTCTTTTTTTTAGCCGCATGCATTTAGTTGCAAAATCTTACTCCCTCTGCTTCTGAAATCCTCTCCTGTACATCTTTCTAATGTTGGCCCCACCTTCTTCCCTGGACTAGATCAGGAAGCTTTTCACCCACTAATCTCTCTTATTAACAAACCACATCTAGATAACCTTCCAAGTTTGATCCCCACCCTCCATCCCCCAACAAAAGCATTCCCTGTTCTTTAATGGCTCCCCTAAAATAACTCTGAACTAATCCAGTGGCGATCTTCTAATGACAGAGAATGAGGACTGTTTAATTTCATGGCTATAGTCATAAGTTACTCTAAGCATAAATTCTCCAATGAAGTCCCATCTTAAATTCATGCAAATGTTTATGTTAAAAATATCTTCACAATAACAGGTAAAACAATGAAAACAAAGAAATAAGAGTAAAACTGACTTTCTAGAAGCTGTGACATTTTTAAACTGATAGTTTCCTCTATTCTGGCCACGTGCTGTGGAGCCTCAGGAACACGCATACCCTAGTTGGAAAGCCTTGTTCTAAGTGATAAAGTCTAGACTACTTGACCTGATATCTTAGGTTGTCTGTGGTCTGTCAGGAACCTCCTTTTCCAGATTTCTTGTCTGCATGGCTATGCTTGTCCAGTATTCCAGCCTCATAGACTGTACCGAGCTTTTCAGCTTTTTCAGTGCTCAGGAATTGTTTATATAATAATAGGCATTTTGTTGGGGGAGAATATCTGTGAAACTTCTGAGCCTTTTCTTTAAGCTGCTGGAGCCAGTTTTGATAATTTATGTGTTTGCAGAAAATATGTTCTTCTAGAGGTACACATTTATTGGTATAATTAGTTATTTTCTAGTTAGCCTAATATTTTAGGTAGCAGTCATTTGAGGGGAGAAGCTGTTTTGATTTCCTTTCTCTTGCCCAGCGGCATTGCCAGTGACACAGCTGTTTCTTGGATGGTTGAGAGTAATGGTGTGGTTGCAGCGAAGCAGCAATACAGACCTGCTGGCCTTTGGGGACTCCTGGGATAAATCGCTTGGCCAACTGAAACTGTTATAAAAGCCAGTTTCAGGTCCCTCACCATTATACCCACTCGAGCTGATTTATACTTTACCGTCTAAATTGGCATGGGGGCAGGCCTTTGGGATTAAATTAATTTATACCAAGTTAGAAAGCATCAGCTGCCAAAGTCAGAGGTGCCTTCTGGAGGCTGGTGTGCTTATTTCTTCATGTATTCTAAGCTCACACTCCAGGCGTTCTCTCTTGGAAAGCAGCTGGGATGGTCCTTCAGGAAGGCCTGCTTTGTATCTCTTTTGTGCTAGCGAGGTTCTGGGTCCTATACAGAAGCCCCGATCTTTTACTGAGACACTACATTGCAGTTAGTCCTTGTGCAAATCAGGAAGATTTGTAACCTTCCAAAATTAAATGCAGCATATATGATTCTTTTATCCTGAGGCCTTTTCCCCCCTCCTTAATATAAACTCAAAGGAATTATTATGCCTGAATGGCAGTAGTACAAATGTGTGATCTTGATCCTTACTTGGAAGTTGAAGAAAATAAAGTTTGTCTCTCTATACCACCTTCTTTAGCAAAAGATTAAAGAAAATTTCTGGAGATTAGAAGTATGTCAAACAATAAAAAGCTACCGCCAGTGCTATTTAAGAAAAGGTGTTGTTACACAACAAAGGAATTAGTAATATTCTTTCTGTGTCAGTTGACTGTCTCCAGTCTGGAAATTATCTTTGTTTATGAGGCAGGTGGGACTTTGTAAAGTAAAGAATTGTAAATAAATGTTTTCCCATGACATATGCTAATGGCCCCATGTCTCCCTCATGGCCAGTCAGAGTTTGGAACTGTTCCCCTTGCTAGGTCCTGAGTTCTTTTCCGAACAGCCACTGCCTGTTGTTGAGAGTGGAGAAGGTGGAAGGATATTAAACAGACTTGTCCCTAATGAGCTGCAAAGAGGACAAATCCTGTTACTCCCTCCAGCTACTCTCTGAAGCTACAGAGGAGCTGTAGGACTGGGTCTCCCTTCTCTATGCTGATTTGCCGAGTGTTCTCCTCCCCCACCCCCACCCCACCCATCTCTTCCTCTTCTGTCCCAGAGCATCTTGGCAAAGTTCAGATTTCTATGCTCACAGCTCAGTGCCCACAGTGAAAAGAAAATACAAAAGGGAAGGAGAGAAAGTGCAGGGGTGGGGTGGGGAGGGGGGATTTTAGAAGGGTATTCCTTATTGCCTTACTTCTAAGACTTACTTTAAGCTCTGGGTTTGAAGGCCTAAGTAGTAAAGCTTTGAATAACTTGGGTTTCCAAATAGTTCCTTGGAGAACTGTTAGCTTTTATTGGCTTATGAATATGGTAGGCCATGTATTAAAAGGATTTTAATTTCTATTGTTCAGAAACCTCTGAATTTTGAAAAGGCCACTTTGTATCTCTTCAGTCTTTGCTTTTTTCCACATACTTTCCACATACTTTCATTGTAAGGAAGATGAAACAATTGTAATTAGAATGTTGTAGAATATTGACCGTGCACCAGGCTCCACTGGCTTTTATAAGTATTGCCTCATGTAATCATTAAAAAATCCTTGGTGGTAGATACTTTTCATGGGACAATTTTTACCTAAACTGTGGTAAGAAACCTAAAATTCATCATCTTAGCCATTTTTAACCAGAGCTCCAGAACTTTTTCTTCCTGCAAATGTGAAACTATACCCATTAAAGTGAAAATTCTTTAACTGATAAGCCAGTTCTTCTCTTCAGCAAGATTAAAACTGCTTTCCTCTTATCTTTCCTCTTTGCTATCTTTCCACAACATTCTTAATCTTTATTTCACCATGGGGTGAAAACTGAGGGCTGTATTCATGTGCCTTCGTTTGTAGCTGGTACCCACTAGCAGTAACTAAAAGGATGAGGGCTGGAGAGCTTTGCTCTCCAGGGGCCTTATCACCTATTCTTCATCCTAATCTTTACTGATTCCAAATTTTTAAGTTCTGCTGAGCTAGAGGGGAAAAGTTAACTGATAATTTTGTCAATTTACAAGTTACCATAGCCCTACCTATTTTTTGGTGGGTTATCTAGATAGCCGCTGATTTATAAAGCATAATGTCATAGAAATACATTTGAAAAGCAGTTTTATATTTTAAGGCCCACTTTTTTACTGATGTACAAATTTGCTATATGCCAGGGGTACAATGGTAGGCAAGCGTAAGGTGTTGAATTTTATTTGGAAATAATAGTGTTCCTTTCAATACTTGTGTCATTTGAGGAGTAATTCAAGCCTGCTCAGTTCTCTTTGAAAGAGCTGATCCAATATCCCTGATATTGTACCTTTCTATGTAACCACTTCCCCAGTTGCTAACTCATTAGATCATGACTGTGCGAGGAAAAGCAACTTAGGTTCACTGGGGAGAAGTTTTATACCAGTCCTCTTTAGCCTGGCCATCACAGTTGAGTATTGAACAAGAGCATTTAATATATATATTTTTTCAAATTAAGATAATTCCCTGGTTTCTGCTGATAATGGTAAGAAAACTATGGTTGAATCACCAATGAAGCCAGGTTACTGAGGCAGGCAGAAAATACAGTGAGACAGTTTTGTCTTTTCTTCTTTTTCTTTTCTAAATTTCAGTCACAGATTTTATTAATAATTGGTTTTGGTTCATGACACATTCTTATCATTGGTCTCTGAATGTTTCCCTTTATTCATTTAAAAGTGGTACCACCTCTGAAAATAGCATCCATCAGAATTAGAACATCATTATTGATATCGCTCTCCCATCCAGTCTTCTGCCTCCCAACACCTATGGGAAATTTTAAAATGCAGTTAGGGAATAAAAACTTACCTTAGACTTACTGAAGAAAATATGTATTTGTTATACAAGTTAATAATTCAACTATTGGGCATGTATTTTAAGGCAAACAGTTCTTATATTTACTAGTTGTAGGTTGACTTCCGAATTTGGATTTCTGCTAACTGCCAACTGGTTAGCAAGATGTTAGTAATTTCAAAATTGAAAACTCATAATCTAATGTAAGTAGAATGTGGGTTGAAGGACATCTTATCTTTGATAAGATCAGTCTTAACTTTTGTAGGTCTGTTTTTATTTGGTCCTTTACTCTAATTTATAATTCTACTTCATGACTCTCTGGGAGCAGTAATGAAAGGATATCGGCAGTTGATATTGTTTGGAGAACACTTTAACTAGAAATTTCATGTTATGTCCTCACATTCTAAATAGATTTATTGCCAGAAATGACATTTTTCTCTAAGAACCAAATAACCCACTCTTCCCACCAGTGAAGACTAATCCTGTATTTAGAGAGGTTTGTTTAGTGGCTTACCTGGATATCTGAACTACATTTAATTCTTCAGAGTTTTTGTTTCAGAGCTTTAGGAAGGAACTGTAAATTCCATAGATACTGATAACCACACTTTATCTGCATGATTTGATTATGATGATTCATTAATGCTAGGATGTTTAGGTAAACAAGGGGCTTTAGCTATTCTTGAGATAAATCATTTGAGTGTGTTTGGGGTTATAGTATAAGGATTTAATTCCATCCTTCTGTCAGAAATTCGTTTTTGATGTTTCTTCTATGTTTTAGAGCATTTTAGGTATGGCTTTATTTCATTTGGTAGTTACATTTCTTTCATTCATTAAACCAGCATTTATTCATCTTCCACATGTTTACAAATCCTCCTTTTCTCTATTCCCACAGCTGCTGTTTTATTTACCTCAGACTCTGACCTTTTATCTTCCAGGACTGTATAAGCATATGAATCATGGGGCTCTTGTTAAAATGCAGATTCTGGTGTCTGTAAATCTGTCTTGGTTCCTGAGGTGCAAGCTTCTAGATGATGCTGACACTGCCTCCCTGGTCCCCACCAATGCTTCCCCTCCCAGTCGTTCTGCATTCCGCTCTCAGAACTGTTTTTCTGAGATGGAGATCTGATCATTCCACGGTCTTTCTTGTGAAGATCCTTAAGGAACAGGCCTGTCCAGTCTTTGATTCTCTAACCACCCTCTCTGTTTTGGGGAGAGGCCTTCGTACTCTACACATGCCATGAACTTTCACATGCTGTGCCTGCCTGTGCATCTGCCAGCTAAATATTGCTATATTTTATTGTTGCCTCTTCAGAAGATAAGATCTTAGGTTTAAACTGGAGAACTAGAACCTTACTGTAGTGAAAGTTACCCTGATAGAAAGGGAGACATTTGTTTCAAGCATTTCCACCTAAGCCACAAGGGAATGTCTGTGGGTGGGAATCAGGAGATGCAAAAGAAAGGGTATTCATGGTAGAGCTTTAACTGTTCCTGTGTGAGTGACATTTTTTTTCTTTTACTTTTTTTTGGCAGGTGGGGAGAGTCTCAGTGTAAAAATTAATGCAGATTTTACACTTTGCTCTGTAATACAACTGTTTTATAAAATTAATCTTTTAAATTAATTACTGCGGAATAAAAGTGATCCACATGTGTCATGGGGCTTCTAGGAATCCTGGCATACCTCCACAGAGATATGTGGTAAACTTCTCTTTGTCCTTGGTAAAGCCTTCCCAGTTCTTATCTCTTCACTTTGTGTAGTTTAATTTGGCACTTCTGTCCTTTAAAAACACTAGGAAGCATCTGGCTCTAGTACCTTTAATCAAGAGTCACATGGTGCTCTTTAATTTACACTTATGAGGAGGATGGAATCCCAGCAGGAGTGTGTAACAGAATGTGGACATACACAGTGTTGAAGGAGTTGCTGGAGGAACGAGCAAAATAGAAGTCAGGAAGATTTTATTTTATTTTTTGAAGATTTTATTATTTATTTGTCAGAGAGAGGGCAGAAGCGGGGAGATGCTGAGCAGGGAACCCAATGTGAGACTCTATCCCAGAACCCTGGGATCATGACCTGAGCCAAAGGCAGATGCTTAACCTGGCTAAGCCACCCGGGGTGGGGTGGGAGCGGGGGCTGGGGGGCAGGTAGGGGGATATCAGCTTCCTAGCCATCAGCTAGGAAGATGTTATAGATGAAAGTTTTTCATGTAAAGGACCTACAATATGGCTTGGCAGAAGAAAGGAGGGAAGGAGTTTCTTTATGTTTAGGGAGAATGTTACATTGGAGGGCTTGGTTGGGAGTGATGAAGGTGGGTTTTTATAGCTGTTAAAGCCATCAGTCTTTCTAGCCTAGAATACATGGGCCAGTAGGAAGCAGCTTACTCTGTGGGAAGGGCTGTGGACAAGGTGGTCTGAGTTTCACTTGGTCCTGGCATTATTTGGCTGAGTACAACAGAAGTCAGTTAACCTTCCTGGGCCTAGTTTATTTATCCTTAAATTGAGAGCGCTGAAATACTGCAATCTGTAATATACCTTCCAGTTCCACCATTCAATAAGTGTGGCTCCTCCATTAAACAAGATGGTCTGGGACTTTGTGCTAAGGGTTCTTCTTCTGTTATAATTGGAGTTTAATTTGGAGTCTTTCACTGACCAAGCTTAAAATATGAACCATTCAAATCTTCTCTTACTTTGCATCACATTTATTTCTGTCCCATCTGGAATTCATGTTTCCAGATTGCTGCTGTTTCTCTCCTCTGGTGAGTCCTTCTTCAGAATCCTTCTCCCCAGCTCTTGCTTGCGTTTAACCCCACTTCACACCCTCTACCACCAGAATTCCTCTTATATATACCGCAGCTAGGTTGGTGCCACTGTGCCTCTCCTCAGTAAAATAATTATAGTGAATCTCCATTGTCTTCCAGAGTCAAACTCATTATATCAGTATTCATATCAGCTATCGATCTTAGCTCACATTACTCCCCTCATAGTATACATAGAAGAGTTAAACTGAAGCTCCTATCCTCTCTGTGCACTTGCTCCCATTGTTCCCTGTACCTTGTTATGCCCTGGTTCTCTGCCCATTGCCGCAATTTTCCCATCTCGGGTGCCACAGTCTTCACACAGTCTCTTAGGCTTTCCACAGCCAGGAGGAGTCCTTTTCTCAATCCCTGTTGCCCCATAGCACCTTTTCTGTACCTAACAGTGCTAATTAGTTGGTTTGGCTATCTTTTTTTGTACTCTTATCTCTCCAAACTAAACTAAGCTCCTCAGCCCTTAGGAACTACTATATTATCTTAGGTAGGGTGGGTACCCAGTAAATATTGGATGAATGAATGAATTCTGGCTAATTATAGTTCAGGTTCTTGTTATCTCTGGTTGGTAGAGTTTCTTGTCTTTCTGGGTAATTACTAACTAAAATGTAGAAAAGAAGTCTGCCAAAAGGAATTAATAAACTAACAGAAGAATAAGAACCATTGCTAAGATGTGTTCTAATTCTCAAGTTTGTAGTTAAGGAAGGCAGAATGTTTGCAAGCCTCAGTCTACCCTTTGGATTTTGAGCTTCATTCTCCTGGGCTTTTAAGGCAGTATGAACCTTTTCAGGTGAACTACCTGAGGGTAATTTGTATTTTGCTCATTTGTGTCAGTTAGTATGCTTAGCAGTATTTTGTCCTATGAAGGTTTTATTATTCTTTAAGATTGATTGATTTTAAGATTTCATTTATTTATCTTTAAGATTGATTGATTTTAAGATTTCATTTATTTATTTGACAGAGACACAGTGAAGAGGGAACACAAGCAAGGAGGAGTGGGAGAGGGAGAAGCAGGCTTCCTGCTGAGTAGGGAGCCCAGTGCAGGGCTCTCAGCCAAAGGCAAGACGCTTAACGACTGAGCCACCCAGGCACCCCTAAGATTTATTTATTTTAGAGAGAAAGCGTGCAAGGTTGGGCAGGCAAGGTGTGGGGAGCGGACAGAGAGAAATACAAGCAGATTGCCTGCTGAACACAAAGCCCACTGCCACACCGCCATCTCAGGACCTGAGATCCCTATCAGAGTCCAAACCAAGAGTCTTACACCTCACCGATCACGCCGCCAAGCCGTCTCTATTTTTGAACAGGTTTTAGAGTGAGTGCTTACCAACTCTGGAGTTTTAAAAAATAAAATAACACATGGAACCATAAAATAACTACAGGGGCACCTGTAAGCCACTGGGTGGCTCAGTGGGTCAAAGCCTCTGCCTTCGGCTCAGGTATGGTCCCAGGGTCCTGGAATCAAGCCCCACAGCAGGCTCTCTGTTCCTCCTCTCTCTCTCTCTGCCTGCCTCTCTGCCTACTTATGATCTCTGTCTGTCAAATAAATAAATAAAAGCTTTAAAATAAAATAACTTACAAAATTATTTTACAGAATTAGTTTTTTACTATCATTAGAAAAACTTTAATATTTTTATAGTAGCAGCAGGCTCCTCTGTTAAGGATGTACTGCCGTGTCATTGGTGTTTAGGTCAGAAATTGTTTCTTATGCACACCTCATGCTTTTAGAACCATTAATATGAGCTTTCGGAGTTTGGTTTTTCTGTGATTATAGATCCAGTTATGAGCCACTCAAACAATAAGCAGAGCAGACCCTTGGAAAATGGCTTACATGCAGAAGATAGCATCCTGGTTGAAACAGTGTGGGCAGATTTTGTATCTCAAGAGTTGATGACTTGGAAAAGATTCCATCATCTTAGAAAATACTGGTTTAGAATGGGAGATTGTAAAAAGAAACAGGATCTCCTAAATTTTCCCACTGTCGCTTTTTGTCCCAGTAGCTCCTTCTCAACTAGGTTTTTTTTAGAATACTGTGCTAAATACGAGCTAAATCTTTGGCATTGTCTGCTTGAATCTCAAGGAAAGCAAATACATCTCACCTAGGATTAAACCATTACAATTACCTCACTTCTCTCTAGATGATGTAAGATTAATCTCAGTTCTAGCAATCTCCTATCATTAGGAGCATCCTCAAAATAAGAATTGCTAGCTATTGCTCACTACTAGTGCTTTTTTCAATAAATAGAGTGGTTCTTTAAAGCAGTTGCGGGGGGTTTACCTATTAAAACTGTAGAAGAATGAAGAATACTTTCTAATCAATCTTGTTATTTGCTACTTTATTCTCTTGCCATTAAAGTAGAAGGCCTTATAACATATTTATATAAGTTAAGCTCTTTGATAATTATGTAGCTAGCAGTGACTTATAAAAAGAGATACATGTGTGTTTCTTCTGGTGTGCAGAAAAATGGAATAGAACAATGGGGAAAACAAGAGTTTTTCTTAGAAAAACAAGAAGTTGAACCAGTTGCTCTTCTAGCAGTAACTGGGATTAGAAAGGCAGAGTTTATCCATTGCAAGCAGTTTGGCTACACTGACCACGTGGTGGCTTGGAGAGTGATGTTGATGGTGTGGGTGATAGGAAGCTGGGAAAGGTGGATTTTTAAGAAATCTGTGTTTGATCTCAGTCTCTCTCTCCTCTTCCTGCTCTGTAGGAGTTAGAAGCAGCTCTTCACAGAGATGATGTAGAGTTTATCAGTGACCTGATTGCCTGCCTGCTTCAGGGCTGCTATCAACGAAGGGATATCACGTGAGTAATCCTGATTTTACTACGCTTTTCATGTAGCAAGAACTAATTAACCAGGTGCACTGAGTTTTCCTGTCTCCTGTAACAAACCATCACTGATCATTTGCCAATGGTATTTACATATGGATTCCCCAGCTCTGTGTTTGGCTTATTCTGGAGTTCAGTTTTAATTTTATTATAATCCCTGAGTCTTACTTCACGCTGACAAATTTATATCCCTTACTCCTGGAGCCACCAGTTAACATTATCCAGTGTAGAATTTCTTCTCAGTATATACCTTTCTTGCTGCTTTTTACAGAAATTACAGCCTCTTGCAGTATTGGTAAAATGTTGCCTAACAAATTATAGCTAGACTTTACTGCATTTCTACCACTTGAGTATCTTCTGTTGTTCACATAACCAGTAGCATAATTTTTAATATGCAGTAGCATAATTTTTAATATGCAGCTTCTAGGCTCACTCACACCATAACTGCCAACTAAACAGCTGTCTGGTACATTCAGCATGTATAGACGTTTGGAGCACAATTTTATCTGTGTAGACAAATAAAGGATCTTCCTGATAGGGCCTCATTCCTTGTTTTGACCCTAACTTGATAATACGTTTTCTTTGCTACGACATTTCTATGCAGGATGGAACTATATAGAGCCAGCTCTTAAAAAGCTGAGACAAATGGTTTTCCAGTTTTCAGCCCTGCAGTGCCGAGCAGGGCAGGGGTTTGGGGTGTGAAGGTTTATTTTTCATACAGTTAAAGATGCTATCCCAAATACTTCTGCTTTGTTAAATCTACTCTTAGTATCTGTTAGGGCTGGGAAGCTAGGCCGAATAGAAATGTGCAATAAACTCGCCATTAGAAGATGAGTAAGAGGGGCGCCTGGGTGGCTCAGTGGGTTAAGCCGCTGCCTTCGGCTCAGGTCATGATCTCAGGGTCCTGGGATCGAGTCCCACATTGGGCTCTCTGCTCGGCAGGGAGCCTGCTTCCTTCTCTCTCTCTCTGCCTGCCTCTCAGTGTACTTGTAATTTCTCTCTGTCAAATAAATAAATAAATAAAATCTTTAAAAAAAAAAAAAAAAAGAAGATGAGTAAGAGATTGATGAGACCCCATTTTCTTCAGGGTAAAAGTTTGAATCCCTTAGGGGAGAGGTATTGTTCCTGGACTCACTTTGTTAATATAATGACTTTTTATCCGAGGATACCGGGATGGTTATGCTAGACAAAGAATTGACGAAAGGTGGAAAATCCATCTATTGTTTTACTGCTTGAGCATGATAATTAAGTTCTTCCATTCTTTTAGTGGGATATGGTTTTTAAGCACAGTTGGAGTCACACTGTGATACAAACTTATATTTTCATATCTTGCATTATTTTTCTTAAACCATCTTTCCTTTAAATGTAATTGTCAAAGAATCCAATTTGGTAGCTGGACATTTGTGTCTAGCTTTTAACTGTTGTAAACAGGCTATAATGCATTTCCTTAGACATAATGATTTGTATACCTAGTGAATAATCTCCTTAGTTTAAATTTCTGGAATGGTGATCACTTAGAAGAAATGTCCATTTAAGATTTTTAAAATAGATTTACCAGGCTGCCCACCACAGAGGTTGCTTCATTTGAGCACTGAATCTTCACAGCATGAGGGTATCTTCCTGAACTTTCAGACATTGCCCACTATCTGCTGAGACACTCTCAAGACCTTCATGGCATTTACAGGAAGGCCCACTAAGAATTATATATCTTATCACTTTAATATGATATTACTTACCACTTACTGTGATAAGTGTTCTAAAGTAAGAATATAGAGTGTCAACAGAGCATATAACCTTAGATGAGAAAATGTGAACTGAGCATTCATATTTGGGCTTCCTTGGGCCAGTGCTTATATTTTATAAAGCACAATAAATAAGTGAGTGAATGAATGAATGAATAAGGGAAACCACCAAAGACTTGCAGGTATAAGGAGTGATAACCTTAGAGCTGAGCCTAGAGTAGAAGGTCCCATGTTGTTCAGAAACATGATCTGCCTGAGTGGCACAGTCTTGGTCCCTCTAGGTTAGATTTTGATTTGTTGCCAACACCTAAAATGAGATTTCACATTTCAAATCCCAATCTATAGCTTTTAGAAAATATCCACTGGTGTGCTACTACCCACGAAGACCACCATTGGCTGGAGGGCATGTAGGGTCTGGTCTCCCTCAGTACTTAGCATTCCTGATTACTCTCCCTTGCAGAGACTGATTGTCACTCATCATCGTTATGTTCACATAGCCTACCTTCCTTGTCTTTTTTTTTTAACCTGTCTCCAGCACACATTTCAGTTCAAGGAATTCAGTAAACACAGTAGGACTTAGGAGCCTAATAAGGTTTGTAGGCTGAGGTAAGAATTGGGGGGTATCAACATAAAAGCCAGGAGAGGAGGAGAGTCCTCAGATTGTATATTTAAGTAAGCATCCTGGGCAAGAGGGAAAGTAGGAAGACAAACCAGGGGCTAATAAATTAATCAGGGGAGAAAGGAGAGGTGTAGACAGAGTGAAGGACTATTATGATGGTGCAAGTAACGGGACATGGTGTCTCTAATCTTGACCAATCTGAAGGTATAAAGTTGTTTTAACTTGCAATTTAATTGATCGTTCTTCACATGTTCAATATCTTGGGTTTATTGGGCACATTGGTAATCTTTGTATATGTGACCTTCTTGTTAATATGCTTGGATCATTTTACTGGTATGTTGAAGATCAGGGAAAAGAAATGTCCATTTAAAATTTGTAAGGCTGACTTCCTCCAGGTTCTTCTCTTTCACTCTTACACAGGAGTGCTCCTTTACCTTTGTCAGCACTGAACATTGCCTATAACGTGCCAGCCCCTGGGTGTTGGTAGGATAAAACAGTCTCCTGTCTCTTGTGGATCTACAGTCTTCAGTGTGTGTCAGTGGAGATAGAGGGGACAGTCTGTGGTCGAAGATTTAAATAGCTAAAGTTGTATCATTTATGGAATAAATCTTCCCATTCCTGTTTGCATATGATATATCTTTATATATATATATATTTATATATATATTCTTCTTTCCTACTTTTTTACTTATGCTGGAAACTACTTGGTTCAGATTGTACCTGTCAGTCTCTTTTGGCTCTGATACCGCACTATGTCTCCCTAATACATTCATTAGCTTTGTGACACTGTGCCTGAGGTTTTTCATCTATAAAACATGTTTATTGTTGGTATCTGTACTTGTTGGATTATCATAAGGTTGAAGTAACATTGTGTATACGTAACAATAGGGATATTGTCTGGAACACAACAACTAATAATATTTAAGTGATTATTTCTTTATACTGTATTTGAAGGTTTTAAGGATAGTCCTGCTCATTAATCCTTCTATTTAAAATTTGTCTTAATCTTCCTTCCTCATTCTTCTAGAAAATAATTATGTTACCACATCACATGGATAAGATACTCCCTTATTTTGATTAGAGTCAAATGAACCTATGGATAAATTTAGGCAGAGTTGACCTCTTCATAATATTGAGATTGTTTTTTTTATTCAAGCTCTTTTTATTACTCAATAAAAATGTGTAGTTTGATTAATTTAGGTCAGATACATTCTTGGCTATTTTAATATTTTTCACTGTTAAGAGTTGAATCCCACTCATAAGTACTTTGGAAATATATTCTTCTGTATGGATTGTGTAGATCTTGTATCTACACAGTTTATTGATCTTGATTATTTTTAATTTGATATTCTTTCCTTTTGGTATTTGTATTCTTGTCTGTTTCATGCTGTACTAGTTATCCACAGCTATATAACAATACTCTAAAACTTAACAACTTAAAACAACCAAAATTATTATATTATAATTTCTGTTAAGAATCTGGCATCAGGGGCGCCTGGGTGGCTCAGTGGGTTAAAGCCTCTGCCTTCGGCTCAGGTCATGATCTCAGGGTCTTGGAATCAAGCCCCATGAGCCCCATATCGGGCTCTCTGCTCAGCGGGGAGCCTGCTCCTGCCTACCCCCCACACTCCACTGCCTGGCTCTCTGCCTACTTGTGATGTCTGTCTGTAAATTTATTTTATTTTATTTTATTTTTTTAAAGAATCTGGCTTCAGCGGGGTACCTGGGTGGCTCAGTTGGTTAAGTGTGGGCCTTCAGCTCAGGTCATGATCCTGGGGTCCTGGGATCGAGTTCTGCATCAGACTCCTTGCTCAACAGGAAGCCTGCTTCTCCCTCTGCCTGCTGCTGCCCTCTGCTTGCGCCCCCCCCCCCCCCCCCGACAAATAATAAGTAAAACCTTTAATGAAAAAGAATCTGGCTACAGCTTAGCTGGGTGCGTCTAACAGTTTTACTTAGAGACTGCAATTAGGGTACCCAGGACCTTGACTAAGCACTACAGTCCTCTCAAGGCTTGACTGGGGCAAGTATCCATTCATTTGTTTTCTGTTGATGCATAACAAATTTCTCCAAACTTAGTAGCTTAAAAAATCCATTTATTATCTCAACAGTTTTATAGATCAGGAGTGTACATGTGGCTCATCTGGATCCTCTGTTCAGTTTCTTGCAGGTCTATAATCAGGCTGTCGTCTAGGCTGTGTTCTAATCTGGAGGCTTAACTGGGGAGCAGCCCAAATTCATTCAGGTTGATAGCAGAGTCATCTCCATGTGGTTGTAGGACTGAGGTCCTAATTTTCTTTCTGGCTGTTGACTGGGAGCTGCTCTCTTCTCCTCCAGGTCACCCACAGTTCCTTTGCCAGCCACATGGCCTCTTATTGCTTAGCTGTTTGTGTCTTCAAGGCCAGCAGGAAAATAGCTCTAGTCTGCCAGGATAGGCTCTTATATGATATAATCATGGGAATGAGATCCTTTGCCATATTCTGTATAGACCATCTGTCATACTTAAAGGAGGGGATTGTACAATAGTATGAATACCAGGAGGCAGAAATCATGTTGGGCTTTCTAAAGACTGCCTGCTATACATGCTTTTATTGTATTGACTGTGTCTCCCAGAACAGAACTAAAGAATAATGGTAAGAGTTATGCTTGTATTTATTAACATTTCCTTAATTATTAATATTTCATAAATTGTATAGGTATTTTTGATACATTTTTTTTCTTGTGGACCAGAAGAATTAATTAATTTTTGGATAATCATAATTTGGTTTTAATAGATCCTATAAGTATATGTGTGTATTTGAATGATATATATTTGAATTATATAAAAATATAAGAGTCATATATTATGAATGAGAGGTTTTGATTTTCCCCATTGTAAATGGGGGTAAATGTCTGTAACCAACTTGTTCCTTATTTAATTTTACTTCTCTCATATTTACCATTCATTTCAACCATAAATTACAGAAAAAGTATGTACTTTGATAATGTTTCCTATAAAAGTAATTAGTATGAATAGAATGCATATTCTGCAGAATATTTTTAAAATAGATGCCAACTTTTCCCATCATTCATTATATTTTCACTTGTGTTCATTTCATGTTATTTTTATTGTGAGGTAAAGAAGAGTGGTATGAGGTCATCTCCTCGATTAATAAGGTCCCATTTTATAGGGAAGGAAACGTACCAATTTACTTACCAGGTCAAGTAGCTAGTTAGAAGGTGAAAAATTCCCACATGAGCAAGATTAAGTACAAAGAATCGAAGGAGCAGGAGATTGAGTATTAGAATCTGAATTTTAGGCCTGTAACCCAGACCCTTTTGTGTTTTTTCTTCTTAATATAAAATTATGGAATTTTTACAGTATAAAAAGGATTTTTTCAATAATCAAGTGTTAGTGAGGATGTAGGGGAAAAGAACCTTCATGCACTGTTGGTGGGAATGAGGACTGATGCAGCCTCTCTAGAAAACAATATGGAGGTTCCTCAAAAAAATTAGATTAGAACTATCATATGATGTAATAATCACACTAGTGGGTATTTACCCAAAGAATACAAAAACACTAGTGGGAAAGGATATATACACTACAATAGCCAAATGTCAGAAGCAGCCCAAGTGTTCATCAGTCGGTGAATGAATAATGGAGATGTGTATATACCTGCAATGGAATATTACTCAGCCTTTAAAAAGGAACGACCCCCCCCCCCCACACACACACACTTTCCACCATCTTCCTATGCCACCATAATGGTGGACATGAATGTCCTGGCAGATGCTCTCAAGAGCCTTAACAATGCTGAAAAGAGTCCATGCTCCAAAGTCGTCATCCAGTTTCTCACGATGATGATGAAGCATGTTATGTTGGTGAATTTGAAATCATTGATGGTCACGGAGTTGGGGAAATTGTTGTGAACTTCACAGGCAGGTTAAACACGTGTGGAGTGATCAGCCCCAGATTTAACGTACAGCTGCAAGCCCTAGAAAAACAGCAGAATAACCTGCTCCCACCTTCTCCCACCCCTCCACCCCAGTTTGGTTTCACTGTACTGACAACTGCCATCATAGACCATGCAGAAGCAAGATGAAAACACACAAGAGGGAAAATCCTGGTGTTCTTTTTCTAGGGATGTAATAACAAGCGTGCAAGTAAAATGCCTCAGTGGGGGGAGAAAAGAATGAAGTCTTGCCATTTGCAATGACATGGCTGAATCCAGAGTATAATGTTAAGTAAGTCTGTCAGAAAAAGACAGATACCATTTGATCTCACTTATCTGTGGAATTTAAGCAACAAAATAAACAAACAGAAAATTTAGAAATAAATCAAGAAGCACACTTAACTATAGAGAACAAACTGATGGTTTCTAGAGCCGGGAGGTAGGTTAGGAGTGGGTGAAATAGGTAAAGGGTGTTGGAGTACATTTGTATTGATGAGTCCTCAGTCATGTATAGAATTGTTGAATTTCTATATTGTACATGTGAAACTATTATACTATATGTTAACTATACTGGAATTAAAATTAAAAACTTAATAAAGTTTCAAAAATACAGATTGTTGGTATTTTTAAGTGATAAAATACAGTATAGATTGGTCATTCCCACCCCCTTCTGAGAGATGGCATACAGGCTGAGCTGTACCGACTAAGTCTTATTTTCCACATAAGTATACCTAGAAGTTAAAATAGCATGTATGTATTTCAGAAGTATTTTTCTCATCAAAGTTGTGTTGGCTCAGCAGTCACATGCAAATGTCCAGTTTCCTTCTGTCATCTGTTCCTTCTGCGTCCTGTCCACAATTTCGACCTTTGTAGACTGCACAGAGGCCAGTATTTGGGACAAGTGCAAGCATTGCATGCTTCCCTTCCACAGTGCTGAATTACAGCAGCTTTTATAAATACATCTCCTTCTTATCACAACATTGTGTCGGTTACTCCTACCTGATTTATTTTGAAGTGAGGGATTAATTTCTTTTTAAAAAAAAAATAGACCCTTTTTGAATAGCATAAAATTTCAAGTACTTGTTGTAATGAGGAAGAAAGCAGTTTTTCCCCTTCCCTATTGCCAGCAGCAACTTCTTTGACTTTTCTGCTATTGAAGGAAAATATGAAAAAGAGTCTCAGGTGGATAGAAGGAAGAAGAGCCCAGGGAGCTTAGTGTTCGCACTTTGGTACGGGGTGTGGCAGTACAGGTCCTACCAGTAGTGATGATGAGTTCCTTAAAAAGCAGAACCTGCTATTGTGCACTGGGACAGTGAGGCAAGCAGTTTTCCAGCATTTTTCAAACCACATTCTGCTAAACTTACCTTAAGATGGTGGAGTACTGTGGAAAACATAATCAGTAATTTTTTGTTTGTTTGTTTTTAAAATACAGGTGAAATAAAAATATTTCTGAATGACCAAATAAATTTGGGAACTGGCAGCCCCGAGATTCAGAATTAATTGTTCTGGAGTGTCGCTCTGACTTCAGCCTTTTAAAAACTTGTTATTATTGAGGTGCATGGGTAGCTCAGTCAGTTGGGTGTCTGCCTTCTGCTCAGGACATGATCCCAGGGTCTGGAATGGAGCTCTGCATCAGGCTCTCTGCTCAATGAGGAGTCTGCCTCTTCCCTTCCCTCTGTTCTTCCCACCTGTTTATGCTCTCTCTTTCTCTCTCTATCAAATAAATAAATTTTAAGAAAGCTTGTTGTTATTGGTATACAATAGACACACAGAAAATTTTATGTTCTCTACTTATACAGCTCACTGAATAGTCCCCTTCTGAACACATCTGTATAATGAGCACCCAGACAAGAAAGACCACTATAATGGATTTTACTTTTTCCATTGAAAGGAATTGTCCAAGGTGGTAGTCATTTTGTCCCACAAGCGGTGTCCACTTGGAGCTAAAGTGGATGCATGCTTTCTGAATCATCTCATCCCATAAAAAGAGAGAAATTTGGACCAATGAATGCTTGCCCTTTCTGGTTCTGAGATTTACCTATTGTAGTGAGCTAAGACAGTTATTTCTCTCAGGATGATAAAAATACCCACTAAAGTTATCATGAAGAGTAAATGAAATAATCTATGAGAAGCCTTAAAATAGTCTGGAGCCACTAATAAGTATCAATTTATTATATCAGTGTATATAAAAACATTCTCATAGTTTCTGAATATGCTGGGTGGAAGGTAGACTTTGATTCAAGCAGCTTTCCATCTCTTACCTACTTTGCTCTGCACATTTTGAAACTGGGGTCAGCAAACTTTTTTTTATAAAATCATAGAGAATAAGTATTTTAGGCTTTGTGTAAATGATATGATCTGTTAGAACTACTCCATCATCTTAGTGCAAAAGCAATAAATACTTCGATGGCTGATCATGGCTGTGGATTATTTTTTAGAACTTTATGTACATTGCAATTTGTATTTAATAACATTTTCACATGTAATAAAATAGTGTTGTTTGGACTTCCCCCCCGCCCCAGTCATTTAAAGAAAAAAGAAATTTTTTTACATTTTTAGTTTATAGGCTGTTTAAAAAAACAACAAAAAAGGCATTCAGGGCCACAATTCAGTTTGCCAGGCCCTGTTTTTAGAACACTTTTTTTTTTAAAGAGTACTATTCTAGTTTGCAGTAACTCATTCTAACCTTTAAATGGCACATAAAACCCCATTTGTTCTTTTTCAAAAGATTTTAGTTATTTATTTGACAGAGAGTATACTAGCAGAGGGAGTGGCAGGCAGAGGGAGAGGGAGAAGCAAGCTCCCTGCTGAACAGGGAGCCCAATGTGGGGCTGGATCCCAGGATCCTGAGATCAAGACCAGAGTCAAAGGCAGATGCTTAACCAACTGAGCTAACCAGGCCCACTGCAAACCATTCCCCTCCCACTTTGTTCTTAATTTTGCTCTCCAAACTGAGGTTTTTATCCCCTTATATATAGGAAAGAATACTTGTCTGCTTATCCTTAATATCCTAGGCACTGCTGTAAATGTTTTTCAGTAACTCTTATTTAATCCTTATAATGTCTAATATAAATTCCTTTCTCATCCATCTAATAAGGATGAGGAATTTGAGGCACAGAGAGGTTAAATAACTTGTCTATGGTTACACAGATGGTAATTGATATAGCACAGATTTGTCCCTAGCGGTGTAATCCTAGATCTCCAGCTCTTACCCACAGCCCTATGCTATAAATGATTTAAAAGAAAAATGTTGAAGAAAGAGGTTTTCATTTAAAATAAGGAGTTTTAACTATTTTTGAGCTGTATGCTTCTTTGGCATTCTAATAAAGTCTGTGGACCTGACCTCATCTCAGAATATGACTTGAAACCACAAAATACATAGGATTACAGCTTGACCAATTATACTGAAATATGGTTAGTAAATTTTTAATAAAACAAATTTTTGATAAAGTAATGTGTTTTTTATTAATTCATTAATATGCTTTAGCAACAGACTTTATTTCTTAACAGTATCTTAATCTTGGGGTGCCTGGGAGGCTCAGTGAGTTAAGCCTCTGCCTTCGGCTCAGGTCATGGTCATGGTCTCAGGGTCCTGGGATCGAGCCCTGCATCCTGCTTCCCCCTCTCTCTCTGCCTGCCTGTCTACCTACTTGTGACCTCTCTCTCTCTCTCTCTCTGTCAAATAAATAAACAAAATCCTTTAAAAAAAAATCTTAATCTTTTAAGTATTCGTGATTCTAAATGGTTATCTTGAGATATTTATGGTACCTGTCATGTGATGTGAAAATATTTTCTTTTCATACACACACACAAAAATACATATGCTACTGTTTTCCCCCTACCTTCATAATTGAACAGAATGTAAAATTTCAGGTAGAGGCTAGTTAAAAGTTAGTATTTTCTCAGCCAGGTTCACAACCACCTGACTTATATCTGTGGGCTCAAATCTCAAACTAATCTGCAATGCAGAATCAATATCTTTGAAGTAAAAGGAACTTTATCATTTGTACAATTTGTTTTTTTTTTTTTAACTTGCAAGGAAACTTAAGCAACAAAACTGTATCTGAGTCATGGGAGCCTCTTTTCCACACATGTCCCATTGTATGCTGTTGTGATATTTGCTCTCACATATGTCTAAACAGTCTCCGGGTAGCACGGTGGGATTCAGTGCAAATCTTTGGTTTGGCTTCATATTATTTATATTGTTTAGGAATTTGTTCTGGCCTGGGAGATGTTTAGAATAAAATAGCAGTTCAAGTTTTTCAGGAATTTGTTCGTTTTATTACCAAGGAAGAGTGGTCATATCACCCTTCCTCATTTGCAGAGGATATGTTCCCAGACCCCCAGTGGATGCCTGAAACTGTTGATAGCATTGAACCTATTGAACCATGTATATGACAAAGTTTAATTTATAAATTAGGTACAGTAAAAACTGAAATTTATATAAATACTTAAATAAGCACAGTAAAAGACTGAACCCAGTAACAGTAAAATAGAGCAGTTGTAACAGTCTGCTGTGATTAAAGTTAACATGCATATGCACACACAACACGATGCAGAATGTCTCACTGTACCGTATGCACCTCTCTTAGGATGATGTGAGATGATGAGATGCCTACATGAGGAAATGAGGTGAGTGATGTAGCACTGGGCTACTGTTGTTAAGTCAGAAGGGGGCCTTCTACTCAGACCTGTGCTAACTGAAACTGTGGGATATGAAACCACAGGACTGCTGCATCTGAGTGGGGGCTAAGTGTAGCAGTTGGGCTCTGGGGAGGGTCCCCAGAAATCTGTGGGATCCTCTGTGCCTTTGTGTGATCCCTTCCCCTTAAGTGTGGGTAGGATCTGCTCCTAACCAGGAGAATTTGGGAACACTGATGGGGTATCACTCCCTTGATTCTTTTATACTGTATAGGACTCCGTCTCATTTTCAGATGCTGTAGAATTGCTTTGATGAAGTAAGCAACCATGTTGGGAAAGCCCCCTTGGCTGGGGACTGCAGTGGCCTCTAGGAGCTAAGGGTCAGCCATATCACAGCTATCTACATAACCATGGATAAATCAGGCCAGAAAAAATTGTTGAGCAGATAAAGCAATTCACAGAAGCATATGGACCAGAGATATGTTTCTATAAATGTAAAACAAGGAAATTAAATGAGGATAAATATATGTGGGAAATTTATAAAGAAAATCAAGGGGAGGGTGCCCGGGTGGCTCAGTGGGTTAAGGAGCCAACTCTTGGTTTTGGCTCAGCCCATGATCTCAGAGTCCTGAGATCCAGCCCTGTGTCAAGCTCTTTGCTCAAAAGGGAGTCTGCTTCTCCCTCTCACTGTGCCCCTCCTTCCCCCCAACTTGTGCTAGCACGTTCTCTCTCATAGAAAGAAAGAAAGAAAGAAAGAAAGAAAGAAAGAAAGAAAGAAAAGAAAGAAAAGAAAGAAAAGAAAGAAAAGAAAGAAAATAAATCAAGACACTGATTACCACAGTTCAAGAAAGTAATTCTACCTGGTAGGAAGGGAGACTACTATAGTTAGGGATAAGTGTAAATGATAATAACATCTAAGATAGTGATTCTCAAACCTTAGGGAATATCAGAATCAGCCATACGGCTTGTTTAAAGACAGATTGTTGGTCCTACTGCTGTGTAATTCTATCTAATTCCATAGGTTGAGATGGGGCTGAGAATTTGTATTCTTTATAGGTTCTAGATGATGCTGATGTACTGGTCCAGTACCATCCTTAAAGTTCCACTAACCTAGGGAATGACTAATTTTTTGTTTTTAAGCTTGATGGCAGACACGTGGGTTCTTGTTTATTTTGTTTTGTCTTTGCTGATTTACCCCACTCAGTATATAAATTTAAAAGGAGAGTAACAGGGACGCCTGGGCGGCTCAGTGGATTAAAGCCTCTGCCTTCAACTCAGGTCATGATTCCAGGGTCCTGGGATCAAGCCCCACATCGATCCCCCCACATTGGCATCTCTGCTCAGCAGGGAGCCTGCTTCCTCTTCTCTTTGTCACTGTCTCTCTGCCTGCTTGTGATCTCTGTATGTCAAATAAATAAATGAAATCTTAAAAAAAAAAAAAAGGGAGAGTATCAGACTTTGTGTTGGTAACATACTTTTTATTGCTGTTGAAACACTCTGTACTTTTCCTCCTGTCATTCTCCCTGGAATTACAATTCTAGGAGTTGGTTTTATGGACCTGTATCAATAAAAATCCTGTAGGCAGTTAAATGGGATTCATCAGCTGGTTGTTCTCTGTAGCATTTCTTTTTCTTCATTGAGAAGTACCCTAACCTAATTAAGCCTGGGACTGGAAATCAGGAACGTCTGGTTTGCTCTTAGCTGTCAAAGTAAAGATAGGATTGCATCAAACAATGTCTTGAGCAATGGTTTAAGCCCTATAAAAGTATCCTCTATTAAATGCTCATTATGATGATAGTTGACACCAAACAATCTTTTTTCCCTATTATCACTTTTCCTAGAGTGCTCTTTTGATTACCTAGACTAACAGTGTGGTCTTTGTTTCCCTGTCTTGTGGCTCCCACTCAACATAGAAACTCATGGGGTGCCTGGATGGCTCAGTGGGTTAAAGCCTCTGCCTTCAGCTCAGGTCATGATCCCAGCATCCTGGGGTCAAGCCCCGGATCAGGCTCTCTGCTCAGCAGGGACCCTGCTTCCTCCTCTCTCTCTGGCTACTTTTGATCTCTGTCAAATAAGTAAATAAAATATTCAAAATAGAAACTCATAACAATCATAAACTTTACTTCTCAGCATTAATTATATACTTTAGATTCTGTAATAGATTCTCTAAAGACTTTAACCATTTAGTACTTGGGGGTCCCATCTGCCTTCTGTAGAAATATTATTTATCTTTTTGAAAATTACAATACTTCTGTGAAATGAGTCCATGTAAACTCATCTTTATTAAGATGCAATTTAGATATAGATACAATAAAGCTTGCACAATTCAAGGGTACAGGGGTTTTTTTGGACACAGAGTACACCATTTTGTTACCATCCTATTCAAGATAATAGGATATTTTCATCTCTGCAGAAGGTGCACTTTGCCATTAAATATACCATTAAATGGCAATATAACCCCTCCACATTGTACCCCAGGCAGTCAGTGATCTGATTTTTATCACTGTAAGTTTTGCCTTATTTGGGAATTTTATATGGGTGGGATCATACAGTATGTTCTCTGGTGTCCTGTTTCTTTCAGTCAGCATAATGTGTGATAGTCATTGATACTGCTATTTGTAACAGTAGTTTTTTCTGTTATGGGGAGAAGAAATCTAAATTGTATTCCACTGGAGAAATATGTCACAATTTATCTGTCCACTAGTTGATGGACTTAAATTTTGCTTCTGTCATACGTAAAGCTATGAACATTTGCGTACAGATGTTTTTGTGGGCATATGTTTTCACTTTTCTTGGGAATTTTAAGAGTAAAGAAACTGCCAGACTATTTTCTAAGTAGTTGTGAGTCATTTATATTCCTACTAACAACATCAGGACCTTCCATAATGTCAAGAAAGTTTTCTTCTAGGTGTTGTTTCAGTTTTAGCAGTTGGCCTTATGATGCATTTTGAATTAATGTTTATACTGGGTGTGAAGTAGAAGGTCAGTGTTCTTTTTTTTTCCCATATGGATATCGTATATATTCGGTACCTTTCTGGACTCTCCCCTATTCCATTGATCTGTATGTCTTATATTTATACAAATACCAGATTGTCTGGTATTAATAAGTTTTCCAACTTTGGGCAGAAATTTTTTTTTCGTTGTTTTTACTATTCTAAGTTTGTGTGCATTTCCATATAAATTTTAAAACAACATTTTGGTGGCGGAGAGTGGAGGAAGCATCCTGCTAGGACAGTAAACCATTTTGAGCAACATTGAATTTCCCTGTCCTTAACCATGATATATATGTTTCATTATTTGTTTATTTTCTTTAATTTCAATAATTTTTTTAGTTTTCACAGTGAAAACTTTGAAGCAGCTTTCCATTTGTTTCTAAGTAGTTGATATTTTTGATGATACTATAAGTGGAATTACATTAAAGTTTTTATCTTTTGTGTGCATTTATTTATTGAGAGCAAGAGCACCTGGGCACACGTGTGCATGGTACCAGAGTTGGAAGGGGCAGAGGAAGAGAAACTTAAAGCATACTTTGCATTCAGTGCAGAGCCCAACATGGCGCTCATGTCTCCACCCATGAGATCATGACCTGAGTCAAAACAAATAGTTGGTCACTTAACAAAACTAAGCCATCCCGTGCCCCCCAAATTTTTATTTTCTATTTTTTTCTAGAATGCATAAAATGCTGTTGATTTTTGTATATTGACCATGTTTTTATAAGATTTACTTATATTAGAAAGAGACTGGGTAGAGAGGCAGAGAGAGAATCTCGGGCAGACTCTCTGCTAAACAGGGAGCCCACTGCAGGGCTTGATCTCCCCACCCATGAGTTTTTTTGTTTATTTGTTTTTGTTTTTGTTTTTTAAGATTTTATTTATGTATTTGATGGGGTGCCTGGGTGGCTCGTGGGTTGAAGCCTCTGCTTTCGGCCCAGGTCATCGTCTCAGGGTCCTGGGATCAAGCCCCACATCAGGCTCTCTGTTCAGTGGGGAGCCTGCTTCCCCACTTCTCTCTCTGCTTGCCTCTCTGCCTACTTGTGATCTCTGTCTGTCAAATAAATAAATAAAATAATCTTTAAAGGTATTTTATTTATTTATTTGAGACAGAGAACATGAGCAGGGAGCCGCGGGAGAGGCAGAGGCAGACTCCTGCTGAGCAGAGCGCCTGACGTGGGGCTTTATCTCAGGACCCCAGCATCACGACCTGAGCCAGAGGCAGATGGTTAACCCACAGAGCCACCCAGGTACCCATCACCACCCATGAGATAATGACCTGTGCGGAAACCAAGGGTTGGACACCTAACCCACTCACCACCCAGGTGCCCCAGCCATGTTTTTACAATTTTCCTGAATTCACTGTTTAGTTTTACTGGTTTTGTTGTAGCTTTCTGATGATTTTTATGTAGTCTGCAGTTTAAAACAGCTTTGCTTCCTCCACTCCATTCTATGTCCCTTATATTTGTCTTACGCTACAGCAAAGACTCAGTATATATTCTTCTCCCCCACACCCCCCAAGATTTTCGTTACTGGGGCATCTGAGTGGCTCAGCTGGTTAAGTGTCTGCCTTTGGCTCAGGTCATGATCCTGGAATGTCAGGATCAAGCCCAGCTGCTGAGCAGGGAGTCTCCTTCTCCCTCTGGCCCTCACCCCACTCTTGTGCCCTCTCTCTCAAATAAATAAGTAAAAAAAAATTTTTTTTTAAATTTTATTTGTTTACTTGAAACCGAGAGAGAGAGAGAACACAAGCTGAGGGAGAAGCAGAGGGAGAGAAAGAAGCAACTTCGCCCCATGCTGAGCAGGGAGCCAGAGATGGGGCTCAGTCCAGGGCCATGGGATCATGACTTGAGCCAAAGGCAGATGCCTAACTAACTGAGCCACCATGTGTCCCTCAATATATATTCTTTTAATTATAGAGAGAAAGTGTTCAGTCTTTCACCATTAAATAAGAAGTGTTGTTTCTTTTGTATATTGCTGAATGTTATTTGCTTAATAATTTGTTGCATGTGTGTTCATGAGGAATAATTGTCTAGTTTTATGTTCTGTATCTGTCCGATTTTGGTGCAAGGATTGAGATGTGTTCTCTCCTGTTTTCTGAAACAGTTTTTGTGATTTCTTTCAAATACTTCCTTGAGGGACACTTGGGTGGCTCAGTCAGTTAAACATCTGCCTTCAGCTCATATCCTGTTCTCAGGGTTCTGGGATCCAGTCCTGCATCAGACTCCCTGCCCGCTTCTTTCTCTACTTGCCATGCCCCCTGTTTGTGCTCACTCTCTCTGCCTCACTCTCTCTCTGACAAGTAAAATTAAAATAAAAATGTTTCTTCGAATATTTGGAAGAATTGATCACTGAAAACCTTTGAGTTTGTAGTTTTCTTTGTGCCAGCTTTTGATTATTATTGATTCACTTTCTTGAATAGATGAAGTCTGTCCAGGTATTCTATTTCTTAAGTCCTTTTTTGTAAGTTATTTGGTGTTTTTCAAGGAATTTGTCTACTCTAAGTTGTAAAATTTTTCTCATAATGCTGTTCATAATGTTCTCTTCTCCTTTTAATGTGTGAGATTTGCAGTGATAGCTCCACTTCTGATTCCTGATATATAATTTGTTGTTTCTCCCTCTTTATTCTTTCTGCAGGTCTATCAACTTTTCAAACATTTGTTAAGGAATCAACTTTTTACTTGACCTACTGTTCACTTGTTTTCTACTTTATTGATTTCTCGTTTTTATTATTTTCTTCTGTTTACTTTATAGTTTGCTCTTCTTTTTTTTTTTTAGTCAGAGTACTATTTTTGAGACTTTTTACCCTTTTAGTTCAGGTATTTAAAGCTGTAACTTTCCTTCTAAGCAGTGCTTGGCTGCTTTGATATACTGTAGTTTCATTATCATTTGAAACATGTTCTACTTTATTTTTATATTTCTTCCATGATCCTTGGGTTATAAAAGAGTGTGTTGTCTAATTTCTGGATATCTTAGTGTTTTTATTCCTAATTTACATGTGTTCTGATAATCTACTCTATGAGATTTCAATCACTTAAGATTATTAAAACTTATTGTATGTCCCAGCATCTGGTTTATCATAGTGAGCATTTCATATGCACTTGAGAAGAATATATTGCAGTTTTTATGCATAGTATTCTGTAAATGTCAGGTCATGTTGTAGTATTTTTGAGATCTCCGTCCTCAATGGTTCTTTTGTCTACTTGGCATATTAATTAGAAAGATGTTAAAAATATTTGCCTATACTTGTGGATTTGTCTGTTCTCCCTTTCCTTCTGTCATTTTTTGTTCCGTGAATTTTGAGGTACTGTTGTAAGATACATATATGTAGCCTTATTATGTATTCGTGGTGAATTGGCCTTTTGTCTTCTTCAAACTACTTTGTTGTTGTTTTTTTTTTGTTTTTTTTTTTTTTTTTTTTTAGATTTTATTTATTTATTTGACAGAGAGAGATCACAAGTAGGCATAGAGGCAGGCAGAGAGGCAGGCAGAGAGAGAGAGGAGGAAGCAGGCTCCCCGCCGAGCAGAGAGCCCGATGCGGGACTCGATCCCAGGGCCCTGAGATCATGACCTGAGCCGAAGGCAGCGGCTTAACCCACTGAGCCACCCAGGCGCCCCCTACTTTGTTATTAATCTTCATTCTCCCTAATACCTATCATTCTGCCTAATTTTCTCTCCTTCTATTGTTTGTATTTTTATGGTTAAATAGTATCTTACAGATGATATCCTATAGTTGGTCTTGCTTTTTTTCACTCAGTCTGAGAATTTCTGAGTTAGTTGGGACGTTTCATCCATTTATGGTTAATGCAGTTGGTATAATTGGTTTCTAACTTACTCTTCTGGGCTTTTTTTTTTTTTTTTTTTTTTTTTTAAGTGTACAATTTATTGGTTTTTAGTATATTCACAAAACTCTGTAATCATCACCACTAGTTCCAGAGCATTTTTAACACTCCCAAAAGATGCCTAATATCTGTTGGTTGTCACTACCCATCTCCTCCAACCTCTAATACTAGGCAGATTTTTTCCCGTTTTAGGTATCTGTTATAAGGGTAGTCATACACTATTTGCTTTTTTGTATCTGGCTTTGACTTAGCATAATGTTTTCAGGGCCATCTGTGTTGTATCATGAATCAACTACTTCGTTCCTTTTTATGGCTGAAAAATATTTTATCCATCATTTTATAGACATTTACATTGAGCTCATTTACATGAGCTTTTTGGCTCATGTAAATTATGCTGCTGTATATGCACATTTGTGTACATATTTTTGCATGGATGTCTGTTTTCATTTCTCTTAAGTGTATACCTAGAAGTGGAATAGTTGAGTCATATAGTAGTTCTGTTAATTTTTTGAGTAGCTCCTCATACCTTTCTGAGGTAGCTACAGCATTTCCCTTTCCCACCAACAGTGTATGAGGGTTCCAGTTTCTCCACATCATAGGCTTATTATTATCATCTGTCTTTTTTAATTTTTGCTGTCATTGTGGGTGTGAGGTGATATCTCATTGTGGGTTTGGTTTGTATTTTCAAGTGACTGATGATGTCAGTCTTGTTCTGATTTTTGATGAGCTGATGAACTGATGATGAGCATCTTATTCTGATTTTTGTTCCTCTTTTGGCCCTTAAATGCTTTCTTTTTTGATTATTTTTGTTAGTACTTTCCTTTATTTCCTCTTTTGGTTTTGTGTTTGTGCATATTTTAGTGGCTCTAAAGCTAACAGATTTTAATCCTTAAATTATCAGAAGCTATTCAGGTTTTTTTAAAGATATATTTATTTGAAAGGGAGAGAACATGTGCCCACTAGCCCAGTAGGATCAGAGGGAAAAGGAGAGACTCTCCCAACAGATCCCTGCTGAGCACTGAGCCCTGACATAGGTCTCTATCTCACAACCTTGAGCTCATGCCCTGAGCTGAAATCAAGAGTTGGCTGCTCAACTAATAAAGCCATTCAGGTGCCCCAGCTACGCAGAATTCTTCTTGTACCCTTTCACAACTTAACAGGTGACACTTCAGTTTTCCCAATTAATATCTATAGTATTTAGGTTCCCATGTGGCTTCCATTCAAAAACGTATTTCATCTTTTTAAAGGATGGTTACATTTTGATTTCAGGTTGCCTTTTAGTGCTTTTCTGTTACCCAAAATAAGCATTCGTAAATATCTTATAAAATCTGTATTATATATATGTGTCTCTTCTAAGAGATACATTTTGTATTTTAGTCCTATTTTCCTTTAATTTAATACTACCCTGATTTTTAACTGATCGCAGCTTTCAATATGATGTTAGGATATGTTGAGCACAGCAGCTATTACATGGCCCTAGAAAAGAGTAGTTGTTTAAATTTTTTTGTTCTGGGTCTTTCTATGATCTTTAAGAATAAACACTTTATCAGATGCTCTTATAAAGCCTTTTAGCTCTTGCTTCACTCAGAACCAAAATCTTTCTCTCACTCCAGTGCTCATGTACTCATGTAGCTTAACTGTTCACACATATTTTATCTACTTCACAGAGAGTTGTAGGCAGTGGAAGGAATTTTTTTCTTTTTTCATTTAAGTCTCCCTTGTGCTACCCATGATGACTGTCTAAATTGTTCCCCTGCATGTAGACTACAGATAGCCTTTCATGTCTCAAAGAACCAACACATGCCTCAAAGAACTCAAGTCCTCTTTTTCTTTCTTCTTTTTCTTTTCTTTCTTTCTTTTTTATTATTTTTTCTCCTTTCTAAGATTTTATTTCTTGGTTGCCTGGGTGGCTCAGTCAGTTAAGCGGCTGCCTTCAGCTCAGGTCATGATCTCAGGGTCCTGGGATCAAGTCCCTCATCTGGCTCCCTGCCGAGTGGGGAGCCTGCTTCTCCCTCTCCCTCTGCCCGCCGCTCTGTCTACTTGTGCTCTCTCTCTCTCTGTCAAATAAAATCTTTTTAAAAATGATTTTCAAATCTTTTTTTTAAAGAATTTTAAAAAGAGATTTTATTTATTTATTTTACAGAGAGAGACAGAGAAGAAACACAAGCAGGAAGAGTGGGAGAGGGAGAAGCAGGCTTCCTGCCAAGCAGGGAGACCAACATAGGACTCCATCCCAGGACTCTGGGATCATGACTTGAGCCCAAGGCAGACCATTAATGACTGAGCCACCCAGGTGCCCCAAGAGTCCTGTTTTCTCATCTGTGATGATTTAGTATAGGTTGGAGATCAGTTAATACAAGTTATGTCGTCAAGAGTTCTGCCAGCTCCAGCCAGCTGAGACTTGTATTACATACTTTACTGAGGTCCTGCCACCCTTGTCAACATTCATTCCACCTGCAGAAGCATGTACCCTAAGAAGCATAGTGCTTGAGTTCTAAGAAATAGCTAACTTTGGGAGTTTGGAAGGTGATAATCACATATTCTCTCTCTCTCCCGCACAAGTTAAGATAAGGAAAATATCGGGGCGCCTGGGTGGCTCAGTGGTTAAGCCGCTGCCTTCAGCTCAGGTCATGATCTCAGGGTCCTGGGATCGAGTCCCGCATCGGGCTCTCTGCTCAGCAGGGAGCCTGCTTCCTCCTCTCTCTCTCTCTCTGCCTGCCTCTCTGCCTACTTGTGATTTCTCTCTGTCAAATGAATAAATAAAATCTTTAAAAATAAAAAAATAAAAAAAAAGATAAGGAAAATATCATTTAATTTTAAATTTTAAAGCATTTGGAACTTTTTCAGACAAGAAACAAAATGCACCTGGATGTGTTCATAACCTTTGGTTAGTTTAATCTTTCTGTTAACTATATTCTATTGAGACATTTTATTATAATTCAGAATAATTTCAGAAAGATGAGAGGTATTTTAGTCATTAAGAGAGAATTGTACTGAGCCGTATAGATGAGTAAGCCAGGAATGTTCCAGCAGTCTTCAGCAGCATAGTGCCCTTTGTTTCCTTTGAGTAGCAAAATCTGAAAGTGCATACAGAACTGTGTGTGTGCTCATTTTTGGGAGTGAGAGAGTATATGGTCCTCATCAGATTTTTTTTTTCCAGTGTTCTAAGATTCACTGTGTACCATACCCAGTGCTCCATGTAGTATGTGCCTTCCTTAATATCCACCACCAGGCTCAGCTAACCCCCTGCACCCCTCCCCTCCAAAACCTTCAGTTTGTTTCTCAGAGTCCAGTCTCTCATGGTTCGTCCCCCACTCCGATTTCCCCCATTCACTTTCCTTTCCTACTCCTAATGTCCTGCTTATTATTCCTTATGCTCCACAAGTAAGTGAAACCATATGATAATTGACTCTCCCTGTTCGACTTATTTCATTCAGCATAATCTCCTCCAGTTTCCTTCATATCGATAGAAAAGTTGGGTATTCATCCTTTCTGATGGAGGCATAATATTCCAAGAGTTTTATGTCATATAGAAGATTAAGAACCACCAAGTAGAAAGTTTTAGCCTGATTTTTGGCTTCCTGCAGCCTTTTTGTTTCAGATGCTCTTAAAAGTTTTTTCCCCTCTTTGAATTTCTGATGTTTAAAGAAAGGGATGTAGATTTATATGAGGAGTTTTATCTTTATACAAGGAAATTGAATTATCTTGAATTCTAAGCTCTCAAGTATCTCTTGGTAAGGTAGTATGGAGATGTCTTAAGAAAACCTTTAGCAAAAGCCATGTAATTGAAATCAAGTAGGCTAATAGGGCTATTGGAAAGGAATCTCAAACATGCACTTCTTTGAGACAAGTAGAGGCTTTCAGACAGATTGTAGGCACAAAGAACAACACTGTTTATACACATTCAGTGTTGCAGGACTGGTATGCTGGTGCTTCCTTTGCCTCACACTAGAATTAGAACTTTCCCTATGCCTAGCCTGACCCAGCCTGCCTCCTGCCACATCCCCCAGCGAAGCTGCCATTCTGAAAATTGTCTCAATATCATAGATTCCATATTTTATTTTACTGCAGGAAAAACATGCCTTGTTACTTGGGGTATTTGGTGTGCTTATGAAAGTGCAGCAGAGTGTAGCATGCATGTGGTAAAGGGATATATTACCAAAGAGTTATTGTCTTCATACTCCTTGCTACTAAAAAGCAATTTGAAAAATACACCCCATTTTATTTTCAAATTCACCATTGTCACACTGCTTTTGACTCCCAGTCTGACGTGTTCTTTCCCCAGCTCCTCCCTCCTGAAGGGGCAGCACCAGCTTCCCAGCTTCGTACGCAGTAGAGAGAGGAAGCCGGTGCATACCCAGTAAGGTTCAAGCCAGGTATTCACATGCCGGTGCTCAGACTTTGAATGTAGGTACTGCCATCAAATCAGGTGCCTGAGAGCCTTGATGTTAGAGACATTATGTCTTGGTAAACGAGCATGTTCACATTTCCGCCAGTTGAAAGACCAGTAGTAAGGAAGTAGTTTCTTCTCTCTTTGAAAATCAAAATGTTTAATTTATTGTTTGCATAAGGCTCTTTGATATTTTTTTCCATGATTATTTCCTTTGACTTCTGCAAATATAACTACCACAGATTGTCATTCAGCATGGTACATGCCTCTTTTTAAAATTACATTAACATGTAGCTTCTTTAGAGCTCCTTGCTTAATGAGGAAAAAAATTTTAAGTCACAAATAGGTGAGATTATACCCAGATTCATTAACTTTAGGGGGTGGGCTCCTGAGTGGCTCAGTCAGTTAACTGTCTGCCTTTGGCTCAGGTCATGTTTCTGGAGTCCAGGGATCAAGCCCCCACATTGGGCTTCCTGCTCAGTGGGGAGTCTGCTGCTCCCTCTCCCTCTGCTCCTCCCCTGCTCATGCTCTCTCTCTCAATTGCTTACCCTCTCAAATAAATAAATAAAAACTTCCAAAAAAAAAAAAGTTGAGAGAGAATAATCATCTAACAACTAAACAGCTCTTTATTATATTGTATACAAGGCACATTTGGGTACTATTCAAAATGACGTTATAAAATTGCCTGTCAAACTAATCAGGAAAAATTTAGGTTGCCGTCAAACTGTCTTAAATGTTCCCTGTAGAAAAAAAATCTTCAAAATTTAGAATACAGTTTTTATTTTGTTTTGTTTTGTTTTTGACAGAGAGAGCACAAATAGGCAGAGAGTCAGGCAGAAAGTGCACTGAGCAGAGAGCGCGACTCTGGGCTCGATCCCAAGACTCTGAGACCATGACCTGAGCCAAAGGCAGAGGCTTAACCCACTGAGCCACCCAGGCGCCCCAAGAATACAGTATTTTTTTAACAAATCTTAAAGATGATGTAACAGAATGTAAGATTATAGTTGCATATTGAAGTAGCTGCTTGTAATCTAGACCTTTTTTGACCTTTAATTCTTAACCTGAAATATAATTAATTAGGCTGGGCAAATGTTGTGGACCTAGTTTTGAACTGCTATCCATTCAAACTGTATAGTCTCTTTAATTGCATGAGCAAAGGTAAGACTTGCCTTAGTTTCACAATCTATACCATTGGTTATTAAAACTTTTATATATTGACCAGAATATGCTGTTTGTGATAAAGTAAAGCGATCTATTCTGTGAGAAACCCTCTTAACATATTTATCATCTTTGGAATTTGACAGCATTTGGTCCAAGTAGATAGTACAATAGCATTGAACTTCAATCAGGGCCTTCAGACCCTTTCTATTATTGCTTTTTTATTTCCTGCTTTCTGTTTAAGATTTGTCAGCTGTTAAACTACCAGTTCTCTCCACTTTTCCCACTCATCCCCTGTGTTTTATATTAATGTATTTTTGTGTTTGGGGCCATTTGTTTAGGCCTCAGACATTCCACAGCTACCTAGAGGACATCATCAACTACCGCTGGGAGCTTGAAGAAGGGAAGCCTAACCCTTTGAGAGAAGCCAGTTTCCAAGACCTGCCCCTTCGTACTCGTGTGGAAATCCTGCACCGCCTCTGTGATTATCGGCTAGATGCAGATGATGTCTTCGATCTTCTCAAGGTGCATAACTAATAAGCCCTTTTACTAGAGCAAACAAAAGGCCAGCAATCAGGATATAAAATCTGAAGATAATAAGAAAAGCGAGAATTCATTGACAATAAAAATGTATACAATGACCACTGTAGCCAGAGGATTCCTAGCCATACTATTAGATAGATGATTGTGTGTTATCTTGGTTCAATTTCTAGTTGTAATGCATTACAAAATATGTGTTGGAGAAGGAAGATGTAGATGTCTTCCCTCTGATTCCCTCTGATTCTACTGTTGTCTCTTTTAAAAGTCTGTCTTCTTTTAGAAGTCTGTCTCAGAGGGAGGATGTGGACTGTTGCTTTTTACTCATAGAGATGTCCGTGTCTAATCCTGTTCAGTCAGAAATGATGAAATATGTTGACAACTTCTTAGTTCAGCCCTCTCCTGGACACGGTATAAAATCATTGTGCAATTTAAGCACAGTCTTTGCTGAGAATTCAAGTTCTTGAATAGCAGTGGGAAGGCCAAAATAGGTCAGATCCTGAAGTAAATTTGGGAGCTGTATTGCTGGATCTCAGCTAGAATAAGAGGTTACTGTAGGTTACGATGGTGCTATAATAGAGATTCACATGGGGCAAAGCTTTTACAACATTGGATTCTATTCCGTTGTAATCGTCTTTCCTTTTGTTGATGCACACGTAAGTCCAAACCAAATATACAATATGTTCCTCAAAACTCCTTTTTGTTTCTTGTTTTGTTTTGTTGGTGAAATGCGGGCAATGATGGGGATGGGAAGTATTTGAAATATTTCCATATCCTGCTCTTCAAGGAAGGTATCATCTTCCCATTTTCTCTGTGCCCTGATTGAACGCTGCCTAAGATGCTTAGGCATTTTAAAATATGAGGTACATGTGACTATAAATTTTGAATCCTCATTTTAGTTTTCTCCCATTTTGTTTTGTTTCCTATTTCCCCAAACCTCTTTTCCCTATTCTTCTACCAAGGGTTTGGATGCAGACAGTCTCCGTGTGGAACCATTGGGCGAAGACAATTCAGGGGCACTCTATTGGTATTTCTATGGAACACGAATGTATAAGGAGGACCCGGTGCAAGGAAAATCCAATGGAGAACTCTCATTGAGCAGGTACGATCTTTGAGGTCAGGGTTGCGATAGCTACTGTATAAAAATATATCAGAATTTTGCAGCACAAATTTTTTTTCTTACGAAGGAATTAGATATAACAGCATGCCTGTCAAGAGTTGGCAAAGAGTTATTTCATACAAAAATAAAAAAGAATTCATAACGCAGCCTCTGCTATCAGAGTGGTGAAATATCCTGTTGTTTGGAAATTAGGTGCTTGATTTGAGGTACCTGAGGAGTCCTTTTTGCCCTTAGCCCGGACCACTATCTACAGTAAGTCACCAGCTGTGTAGTCACTCACAGTGGCAGTTGTCCTTTTGTAATCAGTTCTTGAGGACTCCTTTTTTTCTACTAGAATTAATGATCTGCTGCATCAGTATAGGACTAGAAGGCCCTTAAAAAAGAATGCCTGAAATGTGAGCCTTCCTAACTGAGGAGGACACGTGTTTCCACAGGTGATGGATCATTCCCAGGATGATGCTGCTGTCTTATTTTATTTTGGCTTCATTATTTCTGGGAGCACCATTAACTATTAGGGAAGTGTGTTAGTTTATACTCAGATTTTAATATTGTAAAATGTTGGTTTTTCTTATGCTAATAAGAGAAGACAGGAAGTCCTTCTGCTCTTTCCCTATAACCACTGCGTTTAATCCTTTATAATGAGCTCATGGCCAGAAAAACTGTAGTTATTAATTTAAAAAGCATATGTAATGCATAAATTCTATTACAAAACATTTTGATTTAATATACTATTTCTTAGGGAAAGTGAAGGACAAAAAAATGTCTCTGCTGTTCCTGGGAAAACAGGAAAAAGAAGAGGAAGACCTCCAAAACGGAAGAAACTACAGGAGGAAATTTTAGTGAAGTAAGACATTCATGTTGTTCTGTGCCACTCATAAACCTGCGTGCTTACAAGGCACCTTAATTTCACTTGTTCTTTCATCCCTGATTTTCCCTTGAGCCATGGGAAGGATATGGGACTTAGATGAGAGAGACTGGGGTCTGAATCCTCATGAAATTACTAAATATGTACTCAGGAAGCCCTATCTGCATGACCTACTCTCTCTAAGCCTATTCTTTTATGGGACAATAGGGATACTACTAATAATAAGGATTAGATTGAACAGGATAATGAATGTGTCAGTGTAACAGACTGAAAACTGTGATGACCCACAGAAAGTGCTCAATACGTATTAACTTTCAAAATTGGTTGTATCAAACATTTTTTTCATAGGAGTACAGAGCAAGTTAATTCTGATTAACCCTCACTGTAATAATCAGCATTTTAATAGGATTATATATCACATATAAGTTTAAGAGTTAATTCTTTCCCTTTGAGCAGAACTTAGTAGCACATTTGCTTTATTGTATTTAGAATTTAGAATAAAATTTCCTACAGTAGAGAATAGGTAATATTCTTTAACATTCTCTAACATTTTATACTCTTTATTTTATATTTAACTTTAGCAAGGAAAAAGATTCTGTTACATATGGGAAATTTTATTTTATACATTATGCATTATCTCTTAGGAAATTCCACTACATGAATCTTAATACAGGAATTCTGAGGGGCGCCTGGGTTGTTAAGCGTCTGCCTTTGTCTTAGGTCATGGTCCCAGGGTCCTGGGATGGAGCCCCGCATTGGGCTTCCTGCTTAACGGGAAGCCTGCTTCTCCCCCTCCCACCCCACCCGCCCTCGCTTGTGTTCCCTCTCTCACTGAGTGTCTCTGTCAAATAAATAAAATCTTTAAATTTTTTTTTTTTTTTTAAGATCTGGCCTTTAGTGTATAAATATACTTCCTGGAAGTTAGGTCATATTCTTAAAATTTCTAGTAACAGAGCACAAACCACTTCTTCCCTCTAAATTGTAGAACTGCTAAATCTAAATGCTTGAAGTAAGCCAGATTTCTTATTGTTGCTTATTAACTACTAAGAAGTATTGGTTTCTAGGAATTGGATTATAAATACATGAGTCAGGATTTAATTTTTTTTTCTTCTTTTAAATCTAAGAATTAGTGTTCACCTAACTTTCCAGAAATTTGACTACAGAGTATTGCTTTCCTCCTATCCATTTTGTGAGAAGTGTCTTATAATTATGTTCTGTACACATGACATCTATTGTAGGATTTTGTTAGCAATCTCCATTTTCTTACAGATTTGGAAAGCTGTTCTTTTAGACCCATTTCCACTTCCCTGTTAAGTGCTAACAATTAAGGTACCTTAGCGTTGGAATATAGACTCATTTTCAGCATATGTGGACTTGTACTACCCTCTACTGGTGATTTTATTCTGTAGAGCTCTGTATCCGGTACAGTATTTATATATTTTTTAATTAAATAAAACTTAACATTCAGTTCCTCAGCCATACCAACCACATTTCAAGTACTTAGTAGCTACCTGTGGTTCATAGCTGAGATGTTGGACAGCGACAGTGAGGACATTTTCATTCTCACAGAACATTCTGTGGAACAGTACTGCTATAGATCATTGAAAACAAACAGAAGTCCAGATCACCTACATGATTCAGTGATACGAACAGCAGCGATGCTTAACACTAGTGTGCTGAACACTTTTGTATTTAATAATTTAATCTTCAACATCCCTGTAGGTAGGCATTATTTATAACCCATTTACAGGGAAGTTAATTAACTTTCCGAGGTCACATGGTAAGAGGCAGGTCTCAGTAGGGGCAGTCTGACATTAGAGTCTGTGTTCTTAGCTGCTATCTTATAGGAGGTTAAATTAAGAATGGCTTAAATTTATTATAGCCCTTATCAGGGAGGAGGACATTAGAATCCCATAGTTTGAGGGGAAGTGGGGGTATTTAACTGTTAATACTTAACTCCTCTATTTGATTTCCAAAAAGCTGTTATGAAACCTAATATTTTCCTGTTACATAGGATGTTAGCATTTAATTGGGTTCCTTCTCTATACCAACACAACTATCTCCTGATTTTGCTTTACTCAGTAGAGTCATTCCTCCTCCAAACATCATCCCCTTGAAACAAACACCCTTCATATATTACATTAATTGGGTCTAACTTGGTTGGCGGGGAGAGCACAGAACAATTTTGAACATGTCTTTGTTTTAATTGGTACCTCCTTTTCCTGTGTTTCAGTGAAAAGCAGGAAGAAAACTCCTTGGCATCTGAACCACAGACAAGAAATGGTAATGATTTTCATTAGAGTCCAGAAAAGATTAAGTAAACATGATTGATTTATATCATGATCGCAGTACACTTTCCAGAGTCCTGCAAAGCAGTTAAGATGAATGCAGTATTGCCTTCTTGTTAGCCTTGTTCAGTTCTTTCTTGGTCACACTTCACCTGTGCCCCTCTCTCCGTCTCATTGATAACTAGAGATCTTCCCTTGTGCCCTCTGACCTTGGCACAGTGGAATGGGCACCAAACCTTTGGATGAATGAGCAGCTTCTCAAAGAGTTACCTTTCTAATGTAAAGTGCTGTACAAGGGAGTGTATTGGTTTCCTAACCTAGATTTCAGTTCTATAATCCAGATTGCATAAAACTGGGAGGGAGGTAGTATCACATTACAGTACGTCAACAGAAATGAGACAAGGAAGACTCCACAGAAGTGCAAATCAAAACCATTTGAAAAGTAAGTGTATTTAAGCATTTCTAGGATTTTAAAATCTGTAATTACAAAGGTCACAGTAGTTATAGTTGTATTGCTATTAGGCATTCTTAATTTCTAGGTGTAAATGGAGTTAGTAACAGGAAAATCAAAATTATATATTATGAACCTTAAAATCCTTTTTTTGGATTCCTTCACTTTCACCATGACCCAGGGTAGAAATGAAATTGACAGTAAGTAAGAAGACAGGTCCTAGTGAGATTTATGTAATGAACTCATCCTTTTCATTGCTAGGGTCCCAAGGGCCAGGTCAAGGCACTTGGTGGCTCCTGTGCCAAACAGAAGAAGAATGGAGACAGGTCACTGAGAGTTTTCGGGAGAGGACCTCCCTTCGAGAACGGCAGCTCTATAAGCTCCTCAGTGAGGACTTCCTGCCTGAGATCTGCAATATGATTGCCCAGAAGGTATGCAAACAGTTGATCCCTCTCCTCTGCTTTATTTAAGGATGATTCATTAGAGTTTTTGAGTATATTTCTGCTGTCTCCTGGAAGTGGTACAAGCCTTCACTCTCATGTGGAGTGTTAAAATGGGACCTCATGCTACATACTCTCCTTCACTGTGGATATTCTCCTTACCCATGAAATCTTCTGTCTCCCCCACTCCCTAGCACTTAAAATGGCTTTTCATAGTCTGGAACCAGCCTTCCTTCTCCCATAGCATTCCCCAGGAAATGGTCCAAGACCCCCCAGGTATGTCTCCTGTCAGCCTGGCATACTTCTATATATGCAGCCTTTGGGAGTGGGGCGGTGGAGGGAGATGTCCTCTCTCACACTAAGCAGCAAGCTCTGAAGACTATTTGTCTCTCTAGTCCCAGTGCCAGCTCCACATGTGAGCTCTGTGTGCTGCTTTCTCCAGCTTCAGCTCGTGATAGTTTCATAAACCACATGTTCTATATTTTCACCTGAGCATCTTTCCCCCTCTACTTCCTTACCCATTTGAATACTGCTCTCCATAAGCTATCCCGTTTCTCCCAATTTTAAGATTTTCTTCCTTAACATGTTTTCTCATTACTTAATTCCATTTTGAGTTGTTTAAGCCTTTTTGGATTAGGCACCATGTCTGACCATTTGAAACCCACAACACCTGATATAATGTCTTTTCTGTGGTGGAGGCTCAATGTTCATTCACTTGCTTATTTCATTTCAATAATTCTAATACTTCTGATGTACGTGTTAGTAGAAACAGAAAAATTTGACCACCTGTCAATAAGATCTATAGAGAAAGTATCAATTAATTGCTGCAGTACCTCCAGGGAAAAACAAAATAAGAGCTTTATTGATTTGTTGTGAATCCAGTGATACTTACAACTTTTAAGTAGGTTGATGCTTTGAAAGGACAAATTGTAGAAAGTCACCATGCTCTAATAGTAGGCTCTTATAAATAGTGCTTCAAGAATTACATTTTCATAGCTGAGCAAAAAAAAATCTGCATTTCCCCATTAACAGATGTAATTCCATATACTATAATTATACTTACGTTTTTGTGATCTGCAATCCACCATGTCAGTTTTTCCAGGAATCAAAGCACATAATCTGATTTTTCTTAAAGTAACTATTTTATAGAAACGGTTTTTATAATTAACTTGCATAACATGGTATATGACTTTATTGATACAACTAATATGGTACATTAAATCATCTATAAGACATATGCCCAATCTGCTTAGAGAGAGACTGTGCCCAAGTGTGGGGAGGAGGGCAAAGGGACAGGGAGAAAAAGTCCCAAGCAGGCTCCCCACTGAGTACAGAGCCTGATGTAGGGCTCCATTCCAGGACCCTGAGATCATGACCTGAGCTGAAATCAAGAGTTTGACGCTTAACCAACTGAGCTACCCATGTGACCCTACTTTTTTACTGTGGTATTTAACCTAAGGTTTTTTTGAATAGGTGAACTAGGACGGGGGGTACTTCTTAGCATAAAACTGATAGTTTTGATGCAAAAAAAAATTCAGGGGTTGATTCTTTGCAAGAGAATAAATTTAAAAATAAGGTACACCTTAAGCATAATGCTGAAGAAAATGAAATTACAAGCCGAATAATAATAATTATAGAAGATTTGGTATTTTGTGTATGTTTTTTAATGTTATTTATTTATTTGAAAGTGAGAGAGAGAAAGTATGCACAAGAGCAGGGGCAGAGGGAGTGAGAGAAGCAGCCACCTGCTTTCCTACTCCCTGATGAGGAGGGAGCCCAACATGGGGCTTGATCCCTGAGACCCTAGGACCATGACCTGAGCCAAAGCCACCACCTGAGCCACCCAGATGCCCCGGATTTGATATTTTCAAAGGTGTATAGTGCTCTAAATTTGCAGACCTCATTGAAATGAGGTATTGATTACAAAAGAAGATAATCTAAATTGTGCAGTAGAAATCTTCACAGACCAGTAATTAGGGGGAAAGAGTTGTCACAAAAGGATCCCATCAAGAGCTTCAGAATCATTTGGATTTATTTGTAGGTAAATTTTCTAATCCTTTAAGAAGAGAGAACTTCCAAAAGTATCTAAATGAAGAAAGAAACAGGTAGCTCCCCTTTCTCATTCAGATACAGATACAGATATCTTAGCTTCCTGTTCTCACATAAACAAACACACCTTCTTCATTTGGTAAAGTAAATGTCAAGTCCTTAATGCTAACAAGTAAAAGCCAAAAGAGTAATGCATAACCCATCACAGTTAAACCTAAGCTCATACTACTGTCTTGGAAGTTTTATCCAATGTCAAGATGCAGCCAAAAAGAGTAAGAGGCAAGATAATAGAATATTTTCTAATACGTCAAATACTCTGATATTGCTTAGAAGTCAATAATAGTGCTGTGTAACTAGACTGCCTACTTCAGAATCACTTTGCACGCTTACTTTAAAAGCTCAGATTCTTGCCAGTGTACACTCCCAAACTCTGTCAGAATTGTTAGAAGTCTTACCTGTTAATATGTGGTTGCAGAAACTCTTCAGGTGATTCTTCTGCATACTGACATTTAAAGATCACTGAAAATAATCCCATTTATAGTAATAACAAAACAAATTCTCCATTCTGTAAAACTAACTTGAGTTTTGCAGAGTAGTTAAGAAAGAAAAAGCAAAAAACTTTTTTAGTAGATACGTATTTTTATATGTCATGTAAATATGTTAAGATCTCTCTGTTCCTTCAAGGAAAGAGTAAGTTTAGATATCAGTACTCACCAGGATAAATTGAGATTTATTGGAACCATAGCCAAATCCCAAGATAATAAAATTTTCCCTCCAAAATTACAGGTATTATTACAAGTATTGTAAGGTAGAAGTGGTAGGAGCAGTTGGAGGACTAGCTCTGTGTATTATTTCTTAAGTCAGTATATTGGAAGCATTCTGACAGGACCTTCATTTTATTTTTTTTTTATTTTTTTTTTTTTTTAAGATTTTTTATTTATTTATTTGACAGAGAGAAATCACAAGTAGATGGAGAGGCAGGCAGAGAGAGAGAGAGGGAAGCAGGCTCCCTGCCGAGCCGAGAGCCCGATGCGGGACTCGATCCCAGGACTCTGAGATCATGACCTGAGCCGAAGGCAGCGGCTTAACCCTCTGAGCCACCCAGGCGCCCCAG